>NC_056737.1:1640742567-1640945067 GCF_019279795.1 Protopterus annectens | reverse complement strand
AGTAGGAATAGCTTGGTGCAAGCCTAGGAGTTAGGTGACATTCTGGGGGTGTGTGACAGGCATACTGTAAGTGGATTGGAGCCCTGTGGCTCCAGTTTGCTCTTAGCTTAGCACAGCAAAGCTGGGAGTGTGTGTCTAAACTTGCTTAGAACTCTTTACAAAGCCTAAGGAGGTGTGTGCACCACGCACCGGGTTTTACAGGAAGAAAACAGAGGTTAAACCAGAAAATAGCAGCAGTGTGCACATTTGAGCACTCTGTTTGCATGCTGAGCACATGGGCTTAAACAGGAAGGCAATGGGAAAGGTAAACAGCAGTATGAAGTTAACCAAGGAGAACTAGTTTAGCTGGCAGGTGAAATGTATCAGAATCAGCTAATTACACAGGTAGCAGACTAGCCCAGCCCAGAATACTACTATAAACTCTGCAAACAGCTTCCCCTCTGGTTTTTCCCACACTCTACACAAACTTTTTACACTCACAACAGCAAAATGAAAGGGGCTGCAATAGCTATCATACAACTTGTGGAAGAGGCTGTGGGTGGTGAGGATGTGAATGCTGTCAACCAACCCACAGTGAGGAGATGGACAAGAGTGTACAGACCCAGGGTAACCTACCAGGGGCTACATGAGCTGGAGATAGTGGAGCGCTATAGGGTGGACAGGGACCTCCTACAGCAAATTGTTGAGCTGTGCCGGCCACACCTGACACAAAAAACTAACAGAGGGGAACCCATCCCAGTGGATACCAAGGTATGTGTAGGCCTAAGAATACTAGCTACAGGTAACTTCCAAAGACCAACTGGGGATATGATGGGGATTTCACAGGCATCAGCATCCAGGGTACTCCACCAGTTTCTGGATGCCATGTCAGCACATCTCGGTGAGTACCTATATTTCCCCAACACCCATGAGGCATTGGCCAGCAATATGCAACTGTTCCACCAAATAGCAGAATGCCCTGAGGTAGTGGGTGCTATAGACTGCATGCACATATGCATCAAAGCACCACCTGGTGAGCGGGGTAGGGTCTGCATCAACCGCAAGGGCTTCCCCTCCATCAACTGCCAGGTTGTGTGTGATGCCCAGGGCATAATAATGAATGTGCGTGCTGGCTGCCCTGGAAGCTATCACAATTCCCACATCTGCCATCTGATGCAGCTGTACCAGAGATTTGCCACTGGGGACATCCCTCATGGTCACCTAGTGAGGGATGCTGGATATGCACTGGAGCCGTGGCTGATGACACCCATCAGAAATGCACACACACACGAACAAAAACTCCATAATGAGGCACATGCCCAGACCAGAATTATAGTAGCGTGTGTTTATGGATGCTCAAGTCACGGTTCCAGTGCCTGGACACATGCAGTGGAGCCTTGCAGTACTCACCAGCTACATGTACCCAAATTGTCTTTCTATGTGCCATGCTACACAATATGTTCCTGCAAAAACAGCTGCTGCAGGAACAGCACGGGGCAGGACCACACAGGCCCCCACCATTGCCAAGGCCTGCACAGGTACAGAGTGACTCAGAGGAGGAACAACCTGAGCCTTCCCCAGTAGGCAGAAGGAGGCATGCAAAGTATGCCCTGGCCTTGGCAAAGAGGCAACTCATAGCACATACACTGACACAGGTGGGACCCAGGGAATAACACCTCTGTCTGACTCTCACATACAGTAAAAGGGATGCTAAACAGTACACTACCTGTGCCTAACCAGGTGAAGGGAGTGTAGTATGTGCATCTGACATAGGCAGCCCTGTAGCACCATCCTCAATACTGGGACACCCACAAGGTAAGTGACTCACACATACCAGTCGGGGGTGGGGGGGGTCACATACCCAACAACAGTCACAGCCAGCAGGACAGGTGTAGACAAACAAAAACAAAGGCTGTGCTATGGCCTCTGGATGAGGCCTATGGGTTACCTCCCCCTAGGCCTACACAGACAGACTACAGCAGGTCAGGCATTGGGATGTCAGTTCTGATGGGTAGGAAGTCAGAAACTAATACGTAGGTAATTAAAAGCTAAGATCTGCAGTACACTGGTATGCCTCTAGCTAGCATGATAGGTAAGACTACAGACTGAAATGGAGTAGCCAACATACTAGTACAGTCCTAGCAAATGTGTACAAGTGTCAGGTGTGCCCCCCATCCGACACAGAAATGTAGTCATAGTCAGGTGTGCCCCCCCCCAATCCTGTGTAGAAATGTAGAAATAGTCAGGTGTGCCCCCCATCTTATGCAGAAATATAGTAACAGTTCATGCCAAATGATCGACGGATATGCTGCAGAGACAGCATGCTACCTGTAGGTGTACAACACAAAGGACAGCACTGCAGTACAAACTACCTGGACTCGATCCACACATTCAATACAGACGGCCATACTGGGCATGCCCACACACTTAAACACATGAAGGCCATGTCTGCAAACACCAGTGGACCAGACATATCTGGCAGCTGCAGATGTTAGTGCAGACACTCCTCAGGATGCATCACACATGCATTGCACACACAGTGGATAGGAATATAGGCATATATGTAAGGACAACACACTATAATAAGTCAAATGTAGACATACATAGATGTGTGGAAGAGGGTGACTGTGACAAGGAGCCATCCAGGGCTCTCCCACCCAGCACATAGCCAAAGGGCCACAACCACATGAGGGTCTGATGTCACACACTGCAGATACTAGCCACCGGTATCGGTCAGCATTACAGAGTATGTGGTGCACGTGCCAGCTGTGCAACATGACTGTTCAAGGAAGTAGTTATCTAGCAGCTGTATACATGTACCTGTGGAATATGATCCAGGTTGTGCCCACATGTGGCGTGTCAACCCCTAGATGAATGGGTTATGGCCCATGCACACACACTGCCCTCCCCATAGCCCCAGTATGACAAGCCTGCTGCGGTAATCTACTATGAAATACACCTTTGGGATAGCTGTTTCCCAGTAGTCTCTGTGGTGCATTCCATAACTGTGTACTGCTATACGGTAATACAATAGTTAGATAGGAGTTCAAGTCCCAGACATGGCAACCAGTTGTTTATGTGTCTGTCTGTGTAGAAAGCGATGCATTTTAGGGAAGTCACACTCCCTACAATTCAAATGCTCATCTTTGGCAAGGCTGCTGATGTCATCCACCTAGAAATACACCTCTGGGAAGCTGTAGCCCAGTAATCTCCGTAGTGTGTTTTGTAACTGCATGCTGCTGTAGTGTGATAAATTAAGTAAGTAGCTGTTTTACTCCCAGTCATGGCAAGTGTTTGTGTGTGTGCCTGTCTGTGTAGAGAGCAATGCTTTTTAGGGTAATCACACTCCATACAATTTGCATGCTCAATTTTGACAAGGCTGCTGATGTCATACACCTAGAAATACACCTCTGGGAAAAGATGTAGCCCAATAATCTCTGTAGCACATGCCATAACTGTGTACTGCTGTAGTGGGATATAGACCCCTATTAGGGGCTCTATACCCACACATGTTGGTTGTGGATGTTTTGTGTGTGTTTCAATGTCTGTGTATGGAGCAATGCATTTTAGGCTAGTCACACTCAGTACATGTCCAATGGCCTACTTTGGCAGTCCTGCTGATGTCATCTAATGTGAAATGCACCTTAGGGGAAAGAAGGCATCAGCAATCACTGTAGTGTGACCTGTATCAGCTCCATGCTGTATTGTGATATACACCTCTGTTAGGGGGTTCTATACCTACACATGTCAGTTGTGGATGTTTTGTGTGGTGTGGGGAGCAATGCATTTTAGGCTAGTCACACTCAGTACATGTCCAATGGCCTACTTTGGCAGTCGTGCTGATGTCATCCAATGTGAAATACACCTTTGGGGAAGGAGGTTTTTAATAATCTCCATGGTGTGTCATATAACAGCTCAGTGATGTAGACCTCTGTTAAGGGTTCTATACCCACACATGTCAGTTGTGGATGTTTTGTGTGTGTTTCAATGTGTGTGTGGGGAACAATGCATTTTAGGCTAGTCACACTCAGTACATGTCGATTAGCCTACTTTGACAGTCCTGCTGATGTCATCCAATGTAAAATACACCTTTGGGGAATGTCTAGTCCAGTAATTTCTATGGTGCATACTATAACTGTGTAGTGTAATAAACTCATTAGGCAGAGTTTCAATTCCCACACATGACAGGTTTGTGTGTGTTTGTAATTTGTAACCTGTGTGGAGGTGGCTGCAATGTGTGGTGGGTTTTGCAAATGTCTTTTATGATGGCCCTATATCACAATGTCCACTGTACAGGGATAACAGATGTGAAATAGCCGAGAGGCTGGGGTGTATATCCATACCCATACATGTGACATCACAGCCAGGCAATCACAGTTAGCAACCTCAGTATTACCCAGAGCACACTCTCAACCCATGTCACATACACTTATACACATGCCAAGGCAACAGCCAATATGTGTGTAGTACACTGCATATTGGTGACTGATAGTAACTATGGAGTGATTGCAGTGCCCTACAGAGGGCATGGTACCCTGTCCATCTGTCCAATAGGCACATTCATGCAGACAGTGCACCTTCCCTATGTTCCCCACTGGACACCTGCAACACCTGTGGTGCCATCACATGTGACCCACAAAGGACATACCATGCCTGAAAACATGTCCTGTATGGACAAATGCCACTGACGCCAGGAAATGCCGTTATGCATGCTATCAATGTAGGTGCAGGTTTAACCTGCTGTCCATTACCAGTTCCTGCCACAGGTGGCCAAAACTGGCACATCTGATGATAATCTGTGTAGACAACATGGGCCCAACACCCCAGGCACAGATCCACATGTCACTGTACATGCATGTGGGAGGTGTGCACATCCCAGACATCATCCATGTCATGGACTAGGGAACACATACATGGCAAGCGATGCACAGCATTGGCCACATGCAATAGCCACCCAAGTGACTGGATGGTGGATACAATACCCACCTGTGTGGACAAATGCAGAAACCACAGGCCTGAGCCACAATGCAGACCATTGTCCTGTGGCCTGATGCCAAGGTATACACATCACCTAGCCTTGTATAGCCATCTGGCACAGTTGACCAAAACATAGCCATGCAGAAATGCACCCATGCATTTCAGTACTGCACCATGTGTTCATGTGTGTGTTGTATGATGTGTATAATCACATCCACACTCACTACAACCCACAGTGGCATACTGAAGCATGCTGTCTGATGTCAGATACCTCCCCTTACCCTTTGCCCATATAAGCTCCGTATGACTCGTGTAGTGGATGTGATACCTGCAAAGGGTAAGGGGAGGTGTCTGACATCAGTGGCATACAGAAGCATGCTGTCTGATGTCAGACACCTCCCCTTACCCTTTGCCCATATAACATCCGTATGACCCATGTGGTGGATGTGATACCTGCACAGTAATGTGTTGTGGCAATCTCACAAGGGATGAACTGTATCCCTGGCCCTGCCAAGTGTGTCAATGTGTGTGTCCCTGTGAGAGTGTGGCTGTGTTGACACTGGCACGTGTTCATGCAGACAGGCATGTGTTCATCACCTTCCTTATAGCTACCATATCCCTGTTGCAGATATCACTCACCATCACATATATGTTCAGCAGACTCCGCACCATTTAACCTATGTGGTGCATCCAACAACTGCATAGGACTATGATAGCACTTCATAGTCATCAGGGGTTTGATACCCTGTGCTGGAAAATGTATGACACAAATATGTTTAGGGTTTACTCTCCCAGCCCTCCCTGACTTATTGATGCCTCTCTCACTGGTGGATGTAGAGACCTATACCTGCTTTTCTTAGGCAGCAGCATGTGTATTTTAAGTAATGCTCATGATCAGTTGATGGCGACTGCATGAATTGCAGCCGTCCCCTAGCTGATTGCATGTGGAACAGCTGTGGTAACATTCCCATAGTCAGTTGCATGGAAACACACTCCAATATCTAGGAACATCATTTTTGTGTTGGTCCTTTTCATTCACTGTGAGCAGGAGCTCGTTCTGTTGTTTGGCAAACAGCATCTCAAATGGAGTGGGGATTTACCTCTGGCAACATACATTCTGGAAACAGGCCAACACACAGGAGGGGGATGTGCCTGACCTGACTACAGACTGTAAGTGCTGCTATACTGCATTCGGAGTAATGTTGGTTTAACAGGGTGTGTGTGGATATGGCTATCCTACATGTATGAATACCTGCCATGTCAGTTGTATATTTATGAGGACTCCCCATCTCTAGGGTCATCTGCAGACTGGGCAGTGTGTGGTGGCTTTGGTGTCATGTGTTACCCAGAAAACATGTATCTGTGAACTGCAGAAGGTAGTGTGAGGATTGCAGTCTGTAGATGGTGAAAGCCATGACAATTACTGACTTCATATCCCTCTTAGGACATGTGTCAATATTGGCCCTGTGTATGTGCTTCCAGCCACAACTCAGTCAACCTTTGTACATATGCCATGCATTTAGAGGTGTATATGTACTGTACACCATAATTAGTGTCATCGGATAACAAGCCAGTTAGATATCAGACTGCTGCACATGTTATGTACAGTAGGGGTTATATTTGATGACATAACCTGGACATACTGTGGATGTTTTTACAGTACTGAGGTCTGTGTACTTATGGTGAATGTTGACAGTGTGTGCATTGTTAATATGTACTTTGGCCTGTGTACAGACTGTGGTAGATGTCATTGTTCTAGGTCCCGTCCTAGCTGATGTTACATGCTGCTACACTGTATGTTACCATATTGGCTTACATGTTTGTAGAGCCATATACACACATACCCCATACCACAGTCAACCATTAGACCAAACTGTGTAGTGGCCCAGTATATGTAGGGTTAGTGTGTGAGTGACACATATGAGGATGGTGTCGAATAGATAGTCCATATACTGCAATATCATGCTAGCTTGCCATATGTGGCTGTGGCTGTGTTCTCATTGGTTGTGGTTATGCACTTTCACACAGATGTATCTTACCCTGGGCTGTGACATGCCTGTACAGCCTGGTATATATGCAGGTACATGTGCATTCCCCCATAGGAGATGTAGCCCAATGTTGAGCCAGTCTGCCTGTAGCCTGCACAGTGTATTTTTACATGCCTAGCAGCTTAGTGTACTTACCCAATGAGATGTCATGTGCAGATACTTGCTAGGTATACTACTGCCGAGCTTCCCTTAACAGTCACGTATGTCAGACAGAGCAGTGGGATGCTGTACAGATGTATGTCAATATCTAGTGGGTAGTATGTGGCCATGGCACCCCTCTACCAGTGGTTATTATGTGTCAGGCCAGACAGGGGTGTGTGAATGCATAACCTATGGTGGCATATGTATACCAATCATTATGTGTTATACCCATCTACATGGCTGTTAACATCCATATTGTCAAGCATGGTACACATGATTTGCACTAAGGGGTTCTGTGTATACCTGTGGACTGTACAGAGTGTGTCAGAATGTCCACACATATTGGCCAATATCTTTGTTGCATTCGACAAGGGCAGTAAGTGCTAGCAGCGGTACTTTACTATGATGTCCTTAGGATGTCTGTCAGTACCCAATGGCACAAGTGGAAAGTAGATGTGACCTCCCACACACACCATGTCTGTGAAGACAATCCCATTTACAGTAGCAATAGTATATAGAACTGTAATAGTACACAAATAAAGGTTTACAATTTCTGCAAACCTGTGTTTGTTTTTTTTGTCCTATGACCTCTCAGTGGGTATATGTTGCAGGCAATGATTGTCATTTGTATTGGTGGCCCATACAGTGTCCAGGTGTTCAGGTGTGAACTGTAGGCATAGTGGCTGTTCCATATTTTGTGCACCTTCTACATATGTATCTTACTGTACATACATATGTATGTGTAGTCACATGTATATCTATATATACATATATGTAAATATATATATATATATATATATATATATATATATATATATCTGTATCTGCATATATGTGTCTGTGTATATGTATCCTGGGGATGTTGATAGCTTCCACATTTTACATTTCCTATGGGAGCCAGACTGCACTGCATGATATGTTACCAATACCAGCCTGACGTCATACAGGTGGGATGTAGTACTGTTAACATCTTGTGCCCATGTCATGTCAGGTCCTGGTTATGGAATCTACAACACTTGCTAGTGTATTGCAGGACGGACGTTTTTGGCTGTGGGGGGTATGCCTATTCGTACAAGATGTATATTGTTTGGGGTCTCTCAAACCCATTAACGGTGCATGTGGACATATTTGTTTTTGTTAATCTATCACTGCTATCTACAGATGTATGGCCACATATACCTACATATATATATATATATATATATATATATATATATATATATATATATATATATATATATATCTGTTTACATATATATGACTATATCTGTATATACCTACAGATATATATATATATATATATATATATATATATATATATATATATATATATATATATATATATATATATATATATATATATATATATCTGCGTACATATATGTACCTTGCTGTGTATATGTAGACATATAGATGTAGACATATATAGGTGTCGATGTAGGCATTTGCATGTATATATGTTCATATATATTTATATATATGTATATATTTATAAATATATGTATATACATATATATATATATATATATATATATATATATACATATATCGACATATATAGATATGTTGTATCTGTTTAGATATTAATATATTTACACACACACACACATCTAGATGTTGGTATACATTCTCTGTACTGTTGCATGACTGGGCTGGATGATATGTTTCTGAGTTTCTGAAAACATCAGATTTATGTGTATCTGGCATGGCTTAGTGGCCAATCACTTTGTCTATGGTGTGTAGGGTCCTGAGTTTGATTTTTGCAGAGGCTGTTTATTTTGATGCTGGGCAGAACACAGGCCATTGGATACAGAGTGATTAAGGCACTTTAAAGCAGTTGTAAGCAGATTATATATATATATATCTGCGTACATATATGTACCTTGCTGTGTATATGTAGACATATAGATGTAGACATATATAGGTGTCAGTGTAGGCATTTGCATGTATATATGTTCATATATATTTATATATATGTATATATTTATAAATATATGTATATATATATATATATATATATATATATATATATATATATATATATATCGACATATATAGATATGTTGTATCTGTTTAGATATTAATATATTTACACACACACATACATCTAGATGTTGGTATACATTCTCTGTACTGTTGCATGACTGGGCTGGATGATATGTTTCTGAGTTTCTGAAAACATCAGATTTATGTGTATCTGGCATGGCTTAGTGGCCAATCACTTTGTCTATGGTGTGTAGGGTCCTGAGTTTGATTTTTGCAGAGGCTGTTTATTTTGATGCTGGGCAGAACACAGGCCATTGGATACAGAGTGATTAAGGCACTTTAAAGCAGTTGTAAGCAGATTTGCACTGGTTTGCACGGAGCTAAGCACTACTAACTACCGGTTACAGTTTCTTATACTCTATTAGCTTTTGAATTGCTTAACCTGTGTAGACAGTGCTTACCTCCACGCAAACAGGCTTAAACCCACATACTACTGGTTAAAAGGGCTTATGCCCACTTACCCCCATGATAATTTCTTTAAAAGAAAAGAAAAAGAGGTTGATAGGAAAGTGGTGAAAAAAGGGGCACAAAGAAGGAAAGACAGTAAGAAAATAGCCAGGGATGTGCGGGAAGGGTGTAGGGAAGGTCCATAGCTGACCATTTCTTCTACACCAATAATTCGTTGTGATGCCTATTAGACCGGATTACTTGTGTCCAGTGGACACGTGCAAAATGGACAGCTATGTATGGGGAGATTTGTTTTGTGGGAACAGATTGCCCTTTTTTTCAGGTGAGAGTGGGATGTTGGGGAGGGGTAGTAGGTATATCCGTGGAGGTAGGTTGGGTAGGTTAACAGAAAAGACAAACAAGATGCATACAGGGGAGGTATATGACACATGTGGGGGGTAAACACCTTGGACGGGGAGGGGTGTTTGGAAGTTGCAAGCCCATGAGGCCCCAAATGGAAACAGTGGGACTAAGGTCCCCACCCATGGGCATTCAGCACTGCACCTTCATGGCCCCAGAGGTGGCTGTGCTGGGGGCTGGGTAGGAGGGGCAGGCTCACTCTCTAATTGTGTCATGCAGCCTTTAAGCTGGCATAGCTGGTCTTGAATCTCCCTGTTGAGCTCCCTATGCACCATGGCCCAGACCTGATGGTGGGTGACAGGTACCTATCCGCCTCCACTCCCAGGGGGGGGGGTCGAGCCTCATCCCCTGAGGTGATTCCACCCAAATGTGGTGCAGGGCCAACAGAGGAGGAGGTCCGAGGCTGGGCCCCAGACATGCTGGTGCCCGGTCCCATGGCAGCTGAGGTAGGACAGGTGGGTCAGCTGGGACCTGCCTTCCCATACGAGCTATGATGTTGCCATTTTAGGACAGATAGGCTGACAGATGAGATCAGACAGGAGTCCCCGTGGACTATGATGTTTGCAGATGACATCGTGATCTGTAGTGAGAGTAGGGAACAGGTGGAGGAGACCCTGGAGAGATGGAGATATGCTCTATAGAGAAGAGGAATGAAGGTCAGCAGGACTAAGACAGAATATATGTGGGTGAATGAGAGGGAGGATAGAGGAATGGTGAGGATGCAAGGAGTAGAGGTGGCGAAGGTGGATGAGTTTAAATACTTGGGGTCAATAGTCCAGAGTAATGGTGAGTGTCAAAGAGAGGTGACGAAGAGAGTAAAGGCAGGATGGAGTGGGTGGAAAAGAGTGTCAGGAGTGATTTGTGACAGACGAGTACCTGTAATAGTGAAAGGGAAGGTCTGCAAGAGGGTAGTGAGACCAGCTATGTTATATGGGTTGGAGACAGTGGCATTGACAAAAAGGCAGGAGTTTGAGCTGGATGTGGCAGAATTAAAGATGTTAAGATTTGCACTGGGTGTGACGAGGGTGGACAGGATTAGGAATAAGTATATTAGAGGGTCAGCCCATGTTGGAAGGTTTGGAGACAAAGCCAGAGAGGCACGATTACATTGGTTTGGACATGTGCTGAGGAGGGATGCTGAGTATATTGGAAAAAAGATGCTAAGGATGAAGCTACCAGGTAACAGGAAAAGAGGAAGGCCTAAGATAAGGTTTATGGATGTGGTGAGAGAGGACATGCAGGAGGTTGGTGTGACAGATCAAGATGCAGAGGACATGAAGAAATGGAAACAGGTGCTCTGCTGTGGCGACCCCTAATGGAACAGCCGAAAGAAGATGATGATGATGATGATCGGTTAGTAATAGTCAACAGCATTCAGGATTAGTTATAACAGCATGCATAGGTATTCACATTAACCTAAGACACCAGATTTACAACAGTTGAAGGGTGAGCAGAACACATGCATATATGGAACAACAGTGGCCATTACAACAGTATGCAGGTTTCATTGATGGCAACAGGCCACCAATATGGGACTATATTAACATGGCACATGCATAGAACCAAATGTGAATATTTATAAACCAATAGGACATATGTCCCAGTGAAAGATTGGAATGTACATGTGCCCATTTAGGTGTGTAATGAGGTTATTGTTGCACATATGGTGGGATTGAGAGAAAGAGGTCAATTAACAACTAATAACCCCCTGTAGTTTTCACAACTTTCTTAGTCACTGCAGTGATCTGTCCCTTACATGCATTATATACATTACCCAATGGCCTTACTTTGTACAATGGTATGTTTGTAGATTAGTATATATGTGGACTGTGTCTTACATATAGTTTACACCTCTTGTTATAGCTGTTGAGAAAATATTTTTAACACTACCTGACAAATTCTTCACATACTCCCAGATTCCATGCTTGTAGACAAGTATGTAAGTGAACTGTGTTGTACCTACAGTTTACGCCTCTTACATGTTATAGCTGTGGGGAAAATATTTGTTAACACTACTTGACAGATTCTATACATATTACCAGATTCCATGCTTGTAGACAAGTATATGAGTGAACTGTGCTGTAACTACAGTCTACACCTCTTACCTGTTATAGCTATGGAGAAATATTTGTTAACACTACCTGACGAATACTACACATACTCCCAGATTCCATGTTGATGTTATACACATACCTAACAATCCGTTATTGCACACACTCTGGTCAAGGCTTGACAGGATGCAGGTGTTAATGTGACATATTTTGGAATAGCTGTCATAGTCTTTGGGTAACATGCTACAATGACAGGATTGCTTTCATATACATTCTCTTTTTATGTTTAGGTCTCACTATCCATTATATGTCAGTATAAGCTGCCTACATTTCTTGGATCATCTCACTGATTTGTCAGGGGAACAGGTTACTGGGCAGCAGATATGGGGTATGACTATGCATACAGCTTACTACCTGAACATTCTGCCACAGTCTGTACAGTTGATGGTTATAATTATGCTTACAGTGTACTATCTGAACATTCTAGCAAAGTCTGTGCAGTTGTTGGGTCTAATTATGCATACAGCTTTCTATCTGAACGTTCTCACAAACTCTGTACTGTTGTGGGGTATGATTATGCATACAACTTACACCCACTCCCGGGATTCAAACCCCTGCTGTGTGTGGTAAAAGAATTACAGCTGACATCACAGTGCATTACACTATCATGGAATTGGTGTGAAGCATTCCAATGGTTTCTAAGTCTCCCTCAGTTGTTCTATATGACTGACCTCTTGGGACTTCCAACATTGTTATACTGAACTTTCTACACATTTTAACTGCGGTCAACAGTGTGAGTAACAATGCTTAATACAACAGTACTATTTATAGAATGCAACACTACAACAACATATGAAAGCAGAATGTACACAAGCACTCCAGGGGTTATACTGTTATTCACAAGATATTACAGCTTTATTTCCACACAACCTATATGACAGTCTTCCTGCCATATTGTCTGGTTTATTCAGTAGATCCCATACACAATATATTTTATACTGCTACAACACTTTCTAGAACTGTTATATTTTTTTTTCTTATGACAGTACAAGCAAGATTATTACTAACCTGTCTCACGACACAGCCTTTGCAGCCTAGCAGCATGGGCTTGCTGGTTCACAGCCTGCTCATCTGCAGATGTCAGGGAAATACAGTGATATTTAGCCATTACCTATCCATAGTATACACAAGCTAGGCAATCATTATCTACATAGAATGGGTACTTAGTGCTGGGGCATCGGACATCTGCCTTGATTCTTGGATCCACTACTTCAAGAGATCACCCCTCTGCCACTTCAGGTCAGCATGGTGATGCCTGACCTGCTCACCAGTCCGGGGATACCAGTGGTACTAGTGAGGTCACGGGCGAGACTGTCCCAGGCTTCCACTTTACACTGAAAGCCCTGGTACTGGCTTTGCAGTCCTGGGTGCCCCAGCGCTGCTCTCTAAATCAAGTGCTTTCCCCAACTCCAGCCATTCTGCCTACAGTAGGGAGCTGCAACCAGTTATGGGAATTATTGGCGCCTGTGTGTTTACATACACCCGATTTCCCACACTTTCCCATGATTGGATGGTTTTGAAAAGGCTAAGCTATGGCCACACCTGCTTACCTAATGTTGGCATTGCTTAAAGAGGTAGACCACTGGGCAGATTGAGTTAGCCAGCCTACACATTGCTTACACCACGTAAGCTGAGCTGTGCAATGCTTAGCATTGCTTAATATTTAATTAGCATTATATTTTCCTTTTGACATTGATTTACTATTTGTTGCATGTTATATCTGTGTCTGGTATCTGTGTTCATGTGTACGTACACGGTATGGGGTCCTGGGGACTTCAACACTTTATTATAATACACCTCACATCTTGTCTTACTACAGTACTCCAGTTCACATATTTATGTTATGTAGCAGGTTATACAACATCACACTGTACATGGTTTCATTTCACATGCTCAGTTTGATTTTCCTATGGTGAAGATTTATTTGTTGAAACCTCAACCTTAGGTACTGCTATGGTGGCTTAGTGGTTAACTACTGTGACTGTAATGTGCAGGGTTCAGCTGTTTGTTTTGTTTCTGGGCAGAACATGGGCCATTGGATTCAGAGTGATTAAGGCACTTTAAAGCAGTTGTAAGCGGGTTTGCATCGGTTTGCTCAGCAGTAAGCATTGCTAACTTCCGGTTACAGTTTCTTACACTCAGTTAACTTCCAAATTGCTTAATCTGTGTAGGCAGTGTTTACCCCCATGCAAACGCAGTTAAACACGCTTACTTTTGCTTACATATGCTTACTACTGCTTATTTGTGCTTAAACCTGCTTACTAGTGCCTTAGTCATTATGGCACTGACACTTCACATGTGCATTTCCTGCAGTACTCTAGTTCATAAATAAATTATTTAGTGGGTTTTGCAACAAAAATATTGGTTATAACGTGCTTTGCCATGTAAAATAGACTGGCTGGCTGTGGGACTTGAACTGGGAATGCCTGCTCATTACGTGAATACTCTGCCCACTATGCTATTTCATTTGCATATATATTGCTTGTTATCCTCTTCAGCCTTTTAAGCTGCCTTAACCTTAGCTAAGTGATGGGCACACCCGCTCACCTACAGTTAGCTGTACTCGGATTAAAAAAAAATAAATAAAGGAGTTCCTTCATTTGATTTTTATGTAGTGTTGCTGTTGTACACATGGGGAACTGTTGGTGGGGATATGTGGACACCTATGAGCAATCTCGCTCATTTCTTACCACTTTCTGCTGTTCTACATTGCAGGGGTGTGTTTATTCTGAGTGTTCTGCTCTCAGACTCTCCCTCTGCACTCATAAATGCTCTGTGTAAGCCTAGGAGCTCGGGTAGTGCGCCTTCATTAATATGCATGGCGGACTGCTGTCCTGCTCCTAAACGGGTGCTTCAGTGCAGGACTAAGCTAGTCCTATATGGAAGATTAGTGAATCCGGGGATATGAGTGAAACAATCAGTTTTTAGGTGTACAGTTTTATGAGAAATTTAAGTTCATTTTAAGTGTTTGTCCTAAACTCTTACTCTGCTTACTGGGACCAACAGTTTGATATCTGAAACAGCTGGCTTTAAATAAATGTAATTTAGATTGCATTATGTTCTAATTAGCATTCTCTGATTAGTTCTTTGGCTATTTAAATGATTTGTTTCTTCTGTTTTTTAATGTCTGATGAAGTGTTGATGTCAATGCAAAAGAGATCACTTTTTATCATTCTTATATTAAACTTTGGATTCACTTAGCTTTCCTCAGCATGTTCACTGTCAGTTTGTTCCCTTTACTTGTACTACAGAGACAGGTTAATTCTTGCAGCACTTGGTGTGTGTATGTATATACTGTTTTGCTCATTATGGTTATGTATAAAGTCTTACCTCCTTGAGCCAGGTCATGGCTGAAAAGTGTTCTAGGACCAGTCTACCTACCTGGTTATCAAATGAATATAAAAAATAAGTGTGCATTACTGTTTTCTTACCCCTAGCTACCAGCTATTTACCTCATATTATATGCTGCCTGATTCATCAAAAACTTTCTTTTGTATGTTGTTGATTTGCTTTCAGGTCAGCAAAGTTGCTTTTGCACATAATTACATGATAATGAATGCATACAGGTTTGATGGTTTTATTTTATATATAATAATGTGCCCTCACTACCAGGAGTATCTTTTTAAAAATGAGCCTTAATAGCATTTATAACCAAAAAATATATATATATTTAATAATAATAATAAAATATGATGATGTGGATTGACAGGACCAACAGACATTGGAAATACTGTAAATGGTATGCCTTAAAGAACTAAAATGAAATCAAACCACCATGCACTTTCACACCTCACTTAGGGGTCACTAGTCCTGTGTACCACAGTTAGATAAGAGGTAAATGGTGGGGTGTACATACATGTATATAAAAAATAACTTTACAAGAGAAGGTAGGAAGGCTTCAAACCCTGCACTCTTGACACTAGAAACAGTCAGACTAACTTACTGCAGCAACTACTACATCAGCATAACAAGTGATTCTTAATAATATGATGAGGATCTCAGGCTTTTTTAAAGGCTGCAATGGTTGAGTTAAGAGGGAAAGGGGCAGGACAGAAAGAATTGTAGCACAGGAAATCAATGGTAAATTTAATGAGGGGCAATGACATATGATCAATAATGGAATTTTATTATTCCTTTTATAAACCTAGAAAGCCACTGCAATAATAGCTCTTGCATTAGCATGTATTTACAGAAGGATATGAAATCTGATACTCTATTGCATGCCATTAATGACTGACTAATCATTCATGATTTACACTGGCAGGAAAAAAAAAAAGAGACATCGGGCATATTCTGACAACAGAGGGTCCAGTATGGGTTATGTAAAATGTGTGTGTGTGTGTGTGTGTGTGTGTGTGTGTGTGTGTGTGTGTGGGTGTGTGTGGGTGTGTGTGTGTGTGTGTGTGTGTGTGTGTGTGTGTGTGTGTTTGTGTGTATGTGTGTGCTTTTATACTTGTGCTGTAAAGTCCCTTGTCCTTATTATTCCTACCCTGTTCCTTACCTTACAAAAAATATTCCTATAGCAATACCAACAATAAAGCAAAGTTGGTCTGAATTTAGCATTAGGATCTACCCATGCAACCATGAAACGAAACTGTTCCTTTAGTGATCTATTTTTTCTATTCATTGCTTTGGGCATTCTGTATATTTTTTTCTAAATTTCAAAAATTTATCATCTTGTATATGATGCTTTTGCATTTCACTCAACAATCATATCATCATGCATTGATATATAACTACATAAAAAATCCTAAAGTATTGAAATCATTGATAAATGAACTTTGAAAAGGAGAGAAATCTGTGTACACACTCACAAATTATTTTCCAATCCATCTCTCATCTTTCAGAACCTAGTGGAAAATTCCTGTAGTTAGATATATGATACTCAGCATCATGGTATGCATAATTTGTTGTAGTTTTGTTGATTATTGATACTGATATTATATGAGAACTACACAACGAAACTATCAGGACACACCACGAGAACACTGGATTCTTCAAAAAATATATATCCTTTATTCCAATCGATAAAACAAGAATGAATAAGCGCTTTCGCATGCGTCTTGCATGCTTCTTCAGATACAATTTAAGACATCCAACCTGGATCCTTTTATACATATCATTATTAACAATTATTGTCAATCAGTAAGACAATTACTCAATTATAGCAATGATTAACCAATTAGTAGGAAAATTCTTTCCTGTTCCTAGTTCAGTGCTGTGCATTTAGTTTTATATCACTTTAATTGTATAGAAAACTAGTAGCAACAGCATGCACATAAACAGGGACATGAACAAAAACAAAACGCCCTCGTATATACACAACTTGTGCTCTGATGCTAACCATGCTCACATCTAATTATCCTAATTTTTTAAAAACAAATATAACTTTTAAAACCACATCTGGTGCATATAAATCTCAAAACCAAACAGTGACGTCTTTTCCAATCTGCTTATTGCAGAGCAGGGCAGAGCAAACGCATGCTCGATATATAAATCAATGCTTATAAATGCGTCGTATATAAAATTTTCTAAGAATAAAATGATGTTGTGTCAACGTATAAGGAGCATTAGTTATTCTTTACGTTGTGCATAAATAAACACAGCAGTTATAAACAATTAAAGTAAAACAGCCACTGAAAGTTAGAAACATCCAACTATCTAAATTATCACTGACTTCATTCCCCAATGTCTACTGTTAGATCACAATCGTGTCCTGATGTCTTCTGTAGACACGTGATGTATGAAAAGAAGTGTATATATGCACAGGAAAGATAAAACTGATAATAATAATAAAATAACTATAGAATCAGTGCTGAATAAAACTGTCTCATTTCATATGTTTCTAAAACTCATCACAGCTAGTAAATTGTTATCTAAAAACGCATCTTATCACTAAAATATCTAAGTGGTTAATGCTGATCTACTTAAAAAATAGGACAAGCAGCTGATCAAAGCTGCTGGTTCTCAAGTTCTTCATACCACTATTATAATACTGAGTTCATCATCAGCTCCAGAGTATCTTCACAACTTTAAAAACTTTAATTCTAACTACTAGATTTAAAGAGTTATAGAGTTCTCATATCTTATTACTTGTGACCAAGAAATATATTTCTATTAAGAAACTCTATATACTCCGATTCTTCCTAACTCGATTATCGATTGGGGTTAAAGATTCAAACTAGCTGAACATTAGTACATATATATGAATTACCATTGAACTATTAAAAACTTACATCAAAGGAAATAAGATAAATAAGGCTATATAATTCTAATATATCTTAGTGTACAAAATGTTGACATTGTGTATCAGGGATCATACATCGGCAAAAAAACATATCGTATATCAACCATCTCATGTGCACTTTTGATAAGTAGTGGTATTGAATATATCAAAAGAAGCTATTTATCATTCTATCAGTCGCTCTGATTATCTATCAAGTTGTCAATAGCTCAACTTCATATTACAGGTTTAATAGTCAATACTATCTCAAAGTTGATATAAAATAAATAGATGAATATAGTAGATGTCCTCCTTCCTGCCTCCATGGAATTATTTGGATGCAGATTAATGAAAAAATGTCATAAGACTGATTATTTATTTTCAGGTCTCTGTCACTACTATCTCTGAGTCCTAAAAAACTATCTATTTCTAGAAATCAAAGAACAAAAAGGATCTAGACATGCCCAATCATTGAATTCTCAATAATCGATTTCCATTACTGTCCAGTGCCTAAGTATATATCACTAGAATCTCATACTAGTACATAGGCTCAAGATAAAAATATTGGTAATAGTAACTTTTCTATTTTCAAAACCTTCCTCTTTGGAGAATCTTTCTTACTGTATTGATTTTATATGAGAACTATAAGTGTTAAAATTCCATGACTATTTTTAACATTTCCCGCTACAATAATAATTATACATTTTAGGAAAAGAAAATAAATTGACTCTTTAAATATAACTATCTTATTTCTTGAGAAAATGTGCTATAAGGTTTCATTTTCTAAAAAATAGAAATACATTGCAAGCTAGAGGCTGATTTAATAATGATGTTTGAATTTCCAAAAAGAGTATAGTGCAACTTAATTTCTAGTATTGGCTCTATTTGTTTAATTTTTGATTAAATTATTTACATTAACAATTTAGTGTCTTAAAACTAAAGCTATTTTTCAACAGGCTCTGATGAAGTTTCAATACATGACAATACTAATGGCTGGAGATTAATTGCATAATTAACTTCTAAGACTGTATCCCATAATGGTATATTTTTAAATGGTACTTTGATCCCATGATACATACTGATATTAGAGACAGGGGCTCTTGAAAAAAAGAATAACATCATGGGTTGTACTGCTTAATGCAATGGTGTGTATGTGTATATATATATATATATATATATATATATATATATATATATATATAGATATAGATATACATTTTTTTAATTTCCTTTTTGTCTTGAACTGTGGCTAGATATGCCTACAAACTAAAAGTTTTTGCATCTCTATCCAAATTCTTGAAGGCATGAACATTTAGAAAACATGCAAATGTGATAAGTAGCATTTCTTATATATACATAGATCTATTCTTTCCTAAATACCTCACAACTTTTGGTAAATCAGATCAGGAGATACTATAGAGTTAAATCTATAAGTGTGCACCTTCTTGATTTTTTGATTAATTTATTCACTATCAGACATATTAAGAGCTTATTTTTATAGTCAAGACATGTGAAGAAAATAACAAGTCTTAAAATAATCTATGACATCCATGAAATTATTATTCATAAAAAGAGAACATTTCTGTAATGTTTTATAATATAAAAGGTTAGAAGGTTAAATTTCATTTCTGTAGTTGCTGCCTCACAGCAAGAGGTTCTCCCATTCAATTCTTGGCTAGACCACCTTCTGTGTGGAGTCTGCATGTCCTCCCCACGGTCGAGTGACATTTAAAGACATGCAGGTAGGTGCATGCGTGAATGAGTGTGCCTTCTTTGAAGGTTGGGCATCAGGCTGGCAACTCGCACCGTAAAAATCCACTGCCAATCATTAGCGGACCGGACTTCCACTGTGGTGACCCCTAACCGGGAAAAGCCGAAAGACAAACTATTGGCAAATGCCCCATTAAGGTAATTTAGTATGTTCAAACATTTATGATAAAAAAATCAACTCTTTATTATGACTGTATGTGGCATTTCTATGTCTGTAATAACTGACTGAGAAACAATAATGACATCCCTTAGAATTATTACTTGTCCAATTTGGATTTAATATTGACTTTTCTCTATATAATTTTTAGTTTGAAAGCAAATTTTAATTATCTATAATGTAATAGATGTTTAAGAGAATGTTTGACATTTCTTAAGTAAATGAATATGTCAAAAGCAAAATATGTATTATTATCACTTTGATTTATGAAGGAAATCACATTTATTAAAGATTTTTTCTGAATAATCTGATAAAAAGGGTAGAAAAGACAGGATGAAAACACAGACCGCTCTCTTTTACTGATTCTTTTTCCATTTATTTTATTTATTTATTTTATATTTGTTTACCGGGACAGTCCACCTGGATACATGTCCATTTTCAGTGGAGGCCCGGGAAGTAAAGCTCTAAATAGACAAACTTACATAGATTACACAAGAAGTTGGATAACATTAGAAAATACAAAACAAAGTGATTATGTACAATGGCTTAGTAGTGTTCCCTAGTAGGGACTCACAATTCTCATGGACAGACACAATTAAAAGCAAGAGACATCAGATTGGATATAGAGCTTGGTGATGTAGTTGCATGTTATGATATTTACAGATTATGCTTTCAGTTTATAACTTAATCAGAGTTGGTACATGGGCAAAGCCAGTTCACTTTGAGATACTGTTTGACGTCTTTTTTGAAGAGACTTTTGGAGGATTGTAGGGTTATATAATTTGTCAATAAATTCCAGGTTTTGCCAACAAAGTTGGCAAAAAAGGGTTTCACCAGCAGAGTTATTTGCTTTGTGGGTTTGGACCAGTAGTTTGTTGGCTGACCGTAGAGATCTCAGGTTGCTATATGGTTTAATAATATTTATAAGTGAAGGGGTATCCTTAGGGTGGTACAGAATTTTGTGCGCTATTAGGAGCTGATTGAATTGAATTAAGCTAGGCAGTAATAGCCACACAAGTTGTTTCAGGTTCTGGCAGTGGTGGGTTCTATAGGTGGAGCCAGTGGCGAATCTGGCAATATGGTTGTAGCTATGGGACAGCTTACCTAGTTCAGATTTGTTGAGGTTTGAGAGTACAGGCGAGGCATATAAAAGAGTAGAGAGTAGGTGTGACAGGACGCTTGCTGTCCTAGCCAATGGGGTTAAAAATGTCTTGTTTCTATACAGTGATCCAAGCTTCTTAGTCTTATAATTTGAGATTATTGTATATGATAACCCCTAGAAGTTTGGTGTGTTGATCTGGGAAGATAGTGGTATCATTGTTAGATGTGACAGAGAATGAAAGTGTGTCAGATCTACTAGTGGAGGTGAAGAGAAGAAGTTTAGTTTTATTGGGGTTCAGCAGTAGGCGTTGGTTGGCGAGCCAGTTCTCAATAATGTTAAATGTATTTTGGGTTAGGATTTGTAGTTCGGATGGGGAGGTGGCTGAGCAGATCAGAGTGGAATCATCTGTATACTGAATACAGGTAGCTTTAGGGATAGCAGTGTGAAGGTTGTTGATAAAAATAGAGAAGAGTAGGGGACCTAGTATGGAGCCTTGAGGGACACCAAGTGTGAGAGGTAGCTGGCTGGAGAGTTTTCCCGGCCATAGTTCTGCCTGTTGTCTACCAGTCAGGTAGGACTGGAACCACTGGATTGTGTGCTTATTGAGGGAAATAGATTTTAGAGAAAGAATAAGAAGTTCATGGTTGACCATGTCAAAGGCTTTTGACAGGTCAAGAAAGAGGGCAGAGGATAGCATATTGTCATTTCTGTTTTGGTTTATGGCATTAGTAAAGGAAAGGAGGGCTGAGGTGGTGCTGTGGTATGGCCTGAAACCATCCTGGGAGTTGGATAATAAGTTATTCTGTGTAAGGTATTGCATTAGTTGCTTGTGTACACATTTCTCCATTATGTTGGCTAGTGGGGAAAGAATGGCAATGGGTCTATAGTTGGATATGTCTGTACAACTACCACCTTTATGGAGTGGGATGATGTTGGATATTTTCCAGAGGGAGGGGATAGTGCTTTCGGATAAAGTTCTGTTGATAAGGATAGATATGGGATATGCAATGGCATCTGCAGCTATTTGTAGGTACTCTGCAGGGAGGAGGTCAGCAACGAGGGTGGTAGGTTTTAGTTTTTTATAAGTGTTTTGATAAAATTAGTGGATATCAGTTGGAAGCTAATTTGGGGGTGATTAGTGGGTAGATTAGGGGTGTGGTTTAAGTTTGTGGGTGTAAGTTGATTTGCTAGGGATTATATTGTTTCAGTGAAGTTATTATAAGCACCAACTATGGTCTCTGGGGAACTATGGGTGTGGTTAGCTGGGGTTGGGGTGGTAGAATGCCCTGGATGAAATAGTTGATTTAAGCCTGCTCAGAAATTTTGAGGGTTGCTTTGGTGTTTTTGTAGGAGATTTTGGTAGAAGCTTTTTTATCTAGTAAAATAGATTTTTTGTATAATTCCTGAGATGACGATATTTTAGATGGTCAAGTGGGGCTTTAGTTGTTCTCCAGCTGGCCCAGGCTCTGTTTCTAGTTTTGATTTTAGATTTGGTATCTTTTGTGAACCAAGATGCTGTGTTTGATCTAGATTTTATTGTACGTGTTGGGAGTATGTGAATCAAGGATACTTAGGAATTTAGTGTTAAAGTGAATTATAGCAAGAAAGGGAACTAACAACATTGCTGTTTATGGTACATTTAGGACCGTCTTTATGGTGTGTAACTCTTATGTTTTTCTTCATTATTAATCTGTTATATTCTGTCGAATAACGTGTTTTCTACAGGGAGCAAAAAAGAGTATGGCAGAGTAGAAACAAGGATATGACATAAGCAAGATAATGGTGGCTTACTAAATGTCCCTGTTGGGACAGGAATGTTTTTGCAAATGCTTTTTTGCTGCACTATTCAAATGTTGTGTAAATAAATTCTTGTAAATGAGATAAACACAGAGGTTTGCATTAAACATATGATATGAATAAAAAATACAATGAAATAATTTAATATACAGATGTAAACTAACCCATGATACTATATAAAACATTATTCTATAATCAAAGGAATTATCTCAGCAAACCACATAGGAAATTCTAGTTCATTACATCCAGCATCCCAACAACTTATAGAGTACGTATTTCAAAGTAGCGCTTTTACCCTGCATTCCCATGGCACTGCAGATTTAAGCATATTTGTGTGATAACTGGACTACTGTGGCTGAAACTAAAATCATCAGTTTTTCCTATAGAAAGTTAAACAGCATTCACCGTGATTTAGCACTGGTGTCTGATGCCAACCTCAGTGAAAATGCTGAGGGCAAAAAGTGAAGGCTTTTTCAATGAGCCATTTCTGTCTGTGTCTGTTGTGAGTGATTCTAATTTTTGACCAGATTAAACAAGTGAAAAGTGATTGATAGGAGAGTGGTGAAAATGAAAGCAGCAAGCAGAGAATAGAACACAGAAAAGAATACAGGAATGCATAGGAGGGTAGTGGGAGATCACCACAGCAATCTATTTCTTCAGAACATAAATGTAGAATTGTGCAAAGAATTTCATGATTTGGAGAGTCACCACACCATAGACGGGTGTCAAAAATAGAATAATGTACAGCCAACTGAGCAAAATCATGTTTCTCTAGATGACACACACGTGAAGTGGAGAGCTATGTGTGGGGCATAATTTTTTTTTTTGTAGAGACAGGAACATAGAGAAATGTGCTTAGGAATAAAAGGGTGAGGTAGGAATTGTAGATTAAGTAGCAGGTGCAGATACAGGATATAAAGACAGACAGGGATGAGATAGATATGAAAGGAAGGAAGACACCCCTTGGAGATAGGTAGAGGACCTCAGAGGTGCAGTCACGCCAAGCTTGCGAACAGTGAAAATCTAGTTCTCAACTTCAGAACTGCCATCACTGTCTCCTGTGTCAGTTAACTACACCAGTGCTGGATATGGCATTGTTTTGGCAATACAACTCAGGTCATTTCAGCCCTGACAATTTGAGCAAAAAAGCCCCTCTACATGTTGCCCTCCATGAGCCCTGTAATCTCCTAATGGGTGACAAAATCACAACCACTACTTCTACTGCTTCAGGAGGGTACCACTGCACCTGCAGCCAGGGCACTGTTACCTGACACAGGTGGCAGGTAGGCCAGGTTTCACAGAGGCAACACTGACAAGTTGCAATCCAAATGGACTGGGTGTCTGTGCTGCTTGTTATGGTGCTTCCACAGCCATTGGTGGAGGTATCATAAGCCAAACTGCAGTGGCTGGTCTACCTCCTTGTACTGAAGGTCATTTTGTTTATAGCAGCAATGCATTAAAAAATAAATAAATACATGTGTGTGTGCATGCGTGTGTGCATGCATGTGTGTGTGTATACATATACATATATATGTGTATACATGTATATATATATGTATATACATATATATGTATATATATATATATATATATATATATATATATATATATATATATATATATATATATATATATATTATATATATATAGATATATAGATAATATATAGCTATAGATATAGCTATATATATACACACATATATATATATATATATATATATATATATATATAGAGAGAGAGAGAGAAAGAGAGAGAGAGAGAGAGATAGCTATATGAAAAAACAGAGATAGGGTGAGGGAGAAAAAAAGAGAGAATTAGATCAATGGCATATTACATCAATTAATAATTTCAATGCATAAACTAATATGAAAAATGTATAAGTAAGTGTCTGCCACATTCAGATATAATGGGAAGGGATTAATGTGTCATAATATCAATTATTCATAATGGTATGATATGACCAAAATAATCATATGTTCGACTATATCATATCAAATGTCTGCTTTCAAAGTTAATAACTGCATTTGCAAATATTGAATTGTTAATGTAATGTAGTGTTGCAGCTAATATCTTATAAATACTATCATAACCAAAACAATGAATGAGAAGGTCACAGAAAAAAACAATCAGTAAAAATAAATGAAAACTCCAGCAAAGCTAGAACTTCCAGTGAGTGACCTCCCAAACCTCTTGTATCAGAGACACATGGGATATATGCAAATGATTCTTATGAACATGAGGTGTTTCAGCTAATTGGCAATTCTGAATGCCCATGACTTGTTTCGTCGTTTTACTGGACAATTTCAGGCCAATAAAGCCAAACCCCACTAGCTGTGAATATGCATATTTCGGCCTTGTTATGACCTCATCAGCACAGCACAAGCAGAGTGTTTGACTAAGCATTAGAAACACAGGGCTGTTATACCCAGCTGATGTCCATTAGCATTAGGGTCACTGCAAAAATATCCCAAACAACAAACTAAAACAATGAGTGAGAAGGTCACTGAAAAACTGATCAGTAAAAACAAAATGAAAACTCCAGCAAAGCTAGAATGAAAAAAAAAAGTAATGTCTGTTTCTGGATATTGACCCCCACACAGTTAAGCTGATGTAGTCATTGATTAATGCAATCATCAAGAGCTATTGTGCAAGGCATATATGTTTGATACAAAAGTTAAGGTATACCTACTCAAGATGATATAGAGTAACGGACTGCATTCACACCTGATGCATACTTACTCCCATGCCTCTGAGGAGAGTTGATCTGTCCTGGTGTTTCTAATGGTTTTCTGCTATCTCTGCTGCAGCTGCACAGTAGAGGAAAAACTATAGATATTGATAGAATTGAGACTTTCTGCAAGAAATGTAACTTTGAAGTGTATATATGGGGATTTAAATGAGAACTTCACTGCTTTTAAATTTAGGAAACCTAGTACTTTATATTCCTCACATCACCCAATTCTTGATACATTTATTAAGCTGTGTGAAAGTGATATTTATTGTTTCTTAAATGATTCTAAGAGAAGGACAGGCTTTGTAAATGTATCTAGAACAGAGAATTATGTGGTTAACAATCTACAAAATGATGATAGTATTGTTATTCGACCAGCAGACAAGGGAGGGCTAATAGTCATTATGGACAGGAAATTTTATTTTGATAGCATTACTAATATGCTGAAAGACCACTCTACCTACAGACCTCTTGATGAGAACACTTTGCAGATAATAGGGAATGACGTTACTAATTCTTTAAAAGAATGCTTTGAAAATCATTTACTAACCAAAAATATTTTTAGCTATTTTTCAGTAGAACATCCTAAGATACCAGTCTTGAATGGCCTTACAAAGATAGATGAGGACCCTGCATGCCCTCCCTTTAGACCTATTGTAGCTGGAAGGGTCCATTTATTTGGAAAAGCAGCTAAAACCCATTTTGTCTACATGTAATTCTGTCCTAGTTGACAGTAAACATTTCCTGCAAAATTTATATAAATTTGTTGATATAAATAATGATGGAAATTTAGAATTTTTTGTCACTCTAGATGTAGCATCCCTCTTTACTAGTATACTGAATTTTGAGGGGATACAGATGGTGAAACAAGTTATCACTAGTAAATGTATATATGATGTTAGACACATAGATTTTCTATGCCTGCTGTTGGACATGGTATTAGAACACACTATGTTTACTTTTAACAACAGCTTTTATCTACAGACCTCTGGCATAGCCATGGGCACTCCCTGTGCCAATAGCTACGTCAATTTGGTCATGGTAGCTTGGGAGGAAAATGTGATGTTTACTTCTACTAATTATAAATAGCATGTACCTTTTTACTGACGTTTTATCGATGATCTTTTCCTGTTGTGGACAGGAGATCTTTTAGGACTACATCAGTTTATTGGTGAATTAAATGCAAGTACTGATTTTTTTAAATTTTCATATAAATATTTTTGCTATAATATTCCGTTTTTAGATGTCCAATTAGTTGAGGAAGATGATAATACTATAAGTACAGAGTTATATAGAAAGGAATGTTATTGGCCTACATATGTATACTGCACTGGTATGCATCCACATCATGCCTTCCAAATGTATTGAAAGTCAGAATTTGAGGAATAGCCAATTGAATAGTAAATAGTAAGAATGAGGATTTTGAAATATGTTTAGAGCAGATGCGAATAGACTTTTCATCTAGTGGTTATCACAACTATGAGATAGATAAAGCACACCAAATGGTTAGACACTGTAGACAAACATCAGGTAAGCCGTACTTTTCTTCATCTAACACGCTTTATTCTTTAAATAATAATGATAGTGAATACACTCCATTTTTTTAGCCTAACATTCTTGAGTGATGAGCGGAGAATTAGGGAGATTATATAAAAGCATTGGCCTGTATTAGGTACTGATGCAGATATCCACCAACTTGTAGGTGATAAACCTAAGTTTGAATACAGGAATAAGAATTCCCTATGACAGAGGCTATGCTATCCTAGACATGTGTTAGATTTGAATGAAGGGACAATGGAACAACCGACAAGAAAATGTAATAGTTATTCCTATTGTATTTATGTGGATGAATCTTTAACATTTATACATCCACAAAACAATAGAAAATTCACCCATTTTCCACCTGCAGACTGTAATACGAAGAATTTGGTTTACTTAGGGCATTACACATATTACCAATGTTTTTATGCTGGCAAGACAAACAGACGCTTAAGGGAAAGGATACGTGATCACCTTTATTGTGCCCACAGAGGCACAAATTATAGTGCAATACCTAAGCATATTAATACTTTTGGCTAGGAACATACTTTCAAATTTTTAGTATTAGAAGTGATACATCAAAATGTTAGGAAGGGTGATTTGGTTAATGTTACATATCAAGCAGAGCCTAAATGAGAATGTCTCCATACAGACAGCTTTCTAAGCAAGGCCACTTAGAAAGAAATAGGTTTTTACAGTTTGTATTTTTTGGTGATTTTATCTTAATGCTGATTTTCTATGTTATTACATTTGATATTTAGGAACACTGCTTCAGTGTGATTCTTATATAATTTTTATGTATTTTTTAGTTTCTTTTTTGTTACTTAGCAACCACAAATGCATTTTTATCTGATTGGATATTTGGTTAATTAGTTGCATTATAAGACTGATGTTTTAGCTTGTTGCAGTAGTGATCTGATGAAGCTAATTGCGAAAGCACGTATCTTTGTTCCTGGTTTTTATTAAAAGAATTACATTTGGACTTTACCCCTGCTGTGGACTGCTGGTTGGGTTTTCTTCTTGTGCTTTGTTTTTACTTCGTGTTCCAGTGACTTATTTCCTTGGGCAATGTTTTCGTTTGTTATAAAAAAAATATAGATACTTGAAGGCATAAGGAATAACTGCACTTGCTGGCTAATTAATGCCATACCATAGACAGGTGATGAGTCAGTAAACTTACATAATTGAGGGGTGTTTGCAGCCCTAAATTCATTCTCCCATTATCTAATGAGATCCTGCTTGTGCCTCTTCATGCCACTCCAGCAGTGAAAACACTGCTCCTCAGGTGTTGGATGTCTGTTTCACTGGAGACAGCCTTGGCCAAGCTATTCTAAACCTTAGCCTTATACTGAGAACAAGTATATTCCCCCTGCAGTAACCTCTGGCAGTAACATTTCATGCAGACTTCCGCAAAAATCATTGAATCCTCAACACCCCACCTTTGTGACCTAAATGTAGCACCATCCATACCATCGCCAGTCATGCCTGTAGCAGTCAAGCTAGAAATTTGAGCTTGAATTGGTGTCCATATCAGACCTCATGTGCAACAGTTTGTGAGCAAAGATGCATATCTCAATCAGGTTCAATTTGTGCAACTGGAAGCACAGCAATGGCTTGCCAAACACATTGGCGCTGAGTAGATCAAGAAGCACAGAAGGTTTTAAAATGGCAGTGGGATTTGGCCATGTGTGGTACTAAAACTATTAAGACATGTTCCAATGTTAGACACTGATATGCTTTATGGTATTGTTTCTAATGGTTGTTTGCAGCAAAAATGGTATAACGCGTGACATATCTTTTTGTTGGAAGTTACACACTGGTTAAATTGAGTAGTACCACCTGGGAATCAAAGACAGTAGAATGAAAGAGATACAATTAAACTTTGTTAATTATCTGTCACTACTAAAGGAGAACTTACTTCTTAACATGGTCATTAGAGGTATACTAATTTAAAACTGAATGGATAAATACTTAAGGAATGTGTGTATGTCTGTGGCTTTAGTTAATCATAGGAATGCATTTCTATATTAAATGCAGTGTTTGTATCTCCAAATACATCTCAGATGCATGCAGTTGCATAGCCCATGAAAAGTTTTGTGAGTTGTGTTAAATACATAATCACAAGACATACTGTAATAAACACATACTTATGATATGTGAGAACTCAATAATTATAACAAAAAATATTGTACACATCATACATATGCATGTGCTTTCTACATTATATGACATCATTTGTGTTGAACATATTTTACCCACATTACACTTTGCCTCTATAGCAAGCAGTAATTATACACTTGTTGGAATAAACATAATTATGTTACTTATGTCCATTTATTGTGATATTCCTAATTAAAATGTTGTGATAAATGGCATTTTGACCCCATCTGTTATCTGGATTCAAACCCTCCATCAGCTCTCATCTTTTTCTAATCTCATATCACTTCCATCTTGTGCCACAGGGCTTGTTAGCAAACATGTGGAAATTATTCACTGAGTACTATCCAGAATGCTGATGTCCATGCACCAGTGCCAGACTTGTTTGTGGTGCACAAGGCAGCCCAAATTAAAATTTTCATTTTTTTCCTTATGAAGTGATCCAAGTCTTAGTACTCCTGATATGAGCACAAATGCAAAAGGCATTATAAAAAAAGAATAAAAAATAAAAATTAACACATTGAATGCTATAAATAGCAAGGAACAAATCTGTTACAAATTTAACATGACACAGTCATACTTTTCCCATCTCCTCACAGCATCACAAGTAGCATTTAGTTTACACATTAGCAGGATTTCATGTAATGACAATTGCTCACAAAGGGAATACAGAGACAATGATAGTAGGTCATTCTTGCCACAGTACATACAATTGTACAATTACTCATGACATCAAAGTTTACAACATGTTTAATTCCACAGAATGTGTACTGTTTAAGAAATGATCTTCTTTTTTCTTTTTTTGTTTTGGAAAGGATTAACACTGACTTGTTTTCTGGTGATTATAAGATACGTTTAGGGTGTAAGGAAAGTTTGTGTCAGATATTATTATTAGTTGACGAACCTCCTGGCCTTAATGGTGCAGTCAACATGAAATGTTTTCTGCAGATGGCTAGGATTAAATAATTTTAGAATTTTATAGTTTTTTTATTATATGCATATTTAAACCACTTGATTGGATATTATTATTATGGTGACAATATGTGCATCAAATAATAGTTTGATTCAACAATTTAAATGTATTTAGTCATTTCACTTTAAGGTTTTTCAAAATGAAAGACGTGATTTGATATCAGATGGCATTTATACAGTTTGTAATTAATGGAGTGTTTATTCTGAAGAAGCTCATGTGCATTAAAGTGAGTGAAAGCGCTTAACAAAGTTACGTTGGTAGTCCTGTGGTTGGATTTATTGTCTCTTTTTTTTGTTTTGGTGCTCTTTTTATCTTGTTTTGGTCAAGTATATGTGGTAGTCACAAACTTTCTCCCTGACACATCCTCAGTAAGTATATAAGAAAAAGAACTGATTGTGAAATCTTGATTGTTACTGCAGTCAGACTAATCATGCATACTTGCAAGCACTTAGCAGGTAGCACTTCTCAGTACTTATCCTTGCAAATGTAGGGAGTGTGCATGTCCTTACATCATGTTTACAATCCCTTCACTAAGTGCAAGTTTTAGAATTCATGACTGCTAATGAATTCATACCTCATTTGCATACACATTTGTATACACAGTGAGATGATAAGCTCACTGAATTCCCCCTTAACCCTTCATGAGCACTATAGGACTACCAACGTAACTTTGTTAAGCGCTTTCACTCACTTTAATGCACATGAGCTTCTTCAGAACAAACACTCCATTAATTACAAACTGTTTAAATACCATTTGATATCAAATCACATGACTTTCATTTTTAAAACCTTAAAGTGAAATGACTAAATACATTTAAATTGTTGAATCAAACTATTATTTGATGCACATATTGTCACCATAATAATAATATCTAATCAAGTGGTTTAAATATCCATATAATAAAAACTATAAAAATGTAAAATTATTTAATTCCACAGAATGTGTACTGTTTAAGAAATGATCTTCTTTCTTCTTTTTTTGTTTTGGAAAGGATTAACACTGACTTGTTTTCTGGTGATTATAAGATACGTTTAGGATGTAAGGAAAGTTTGTGGCAGATATTATTATTAGCTGATGAACCTCCTGGCCTTAATGGTGCAGTCAACATGAAATGTTTTCTGCAGATGGCTAGGATTAAATAATTTTACAATTTTATAGTTTTTTATTATATGCATATTTAAACCACTTGATTAGATATTATTATTATGGTGACAATATGTGCATCAAATAATAGTTTGATTCAACAATTTAAATGTATTTAGTCATTTCACTTTAAGGTTTTTCAAAATGAAAGACGTGATTTGATATCAAATGGCATTTAAACAGTTTGTAATTAATGGAGTGTTTATTCTGAAGAAGCTCATGTGCATTAAAGTGAGTGAAAGTGCTTAACAAAGTTACGTTGGTAGTCCTGTGGTTGGATTTATTGTCTCTTTTTTTTTGTTTTGGTGCTCTTTTTATCTTGTTTTGGTCAAGTATATGTGGTAGTCACAAACTTTCTTATAAGTCCTTTCTCCCTGACACATCCTCAGTAAGTATACAAGAAAAAGAACTGATTGTGAAATCTTGATTGTTACTGCAGTCAGACTAATCATGCATACTTGCAAGCACTTAGCAGGTAGCACTTCTCAGTACTTATCCTTGCAAATGTAGGGAGTGTGCATGTCCTTACATCATGTTTACAATCCCTTCACTAAGTGCAAGTTTTAGAATTCATGACTGCTAATGAATTCATACCTCATTTGCATACACATTTGTATACACAGTGAGATGATAAGCTCACTGAATTCCCCCTTAACCCTTCATGAGCACTTTCATGATATGGATCCATTTTTACAAAATCTCACAAGGATGACACTAATATATAGACTCTATTTTATATAGCATATACCACGGATGGAAGTAGTTTAATATAAAAAGACAGCTGTGTGCACAGGTCCCAGGATAAAAAAGTGCCCAGTCTTGGTATGCACACTGGAGCCAGGACAGGAAAACATGACAGTGTAGAATCCTCAAGACACAAACACATTCTTGCAATGGGGTTAGGTCAGGTTCAGGGGGAGATGCCCCCCATCACAGAAGGAAATAGTAATCCACAAAAAACGCAATAACTGACAAAGCAAAAAAGAGCCATAAAGATGCCAGTGTAGACTATCAAGGACATGAAATACATTATGTATTGTTACTATTATGCAAGAAGCCCAGTATTTTCAGATAAAAGATTTTCAAAAAGATTAAAAGAGAAATAAGAGGAAAGAAAAATACATGTGCAAGAAAAAAAAAAACATAAAAAACTTTAAATGCAAATCTCTGTTCAGTAATACAACGGATCCATGACAAAATTTGTATAGACCACAAACCTTTTGGCTATTTGGAAAAAGAACCAACCGAGCAAGTTTGAAAATATAAAGAACAAAGCCTAGAGATTTTTGAAAGGTACAGTATAAGAAAGAAACACAGACATGCGAAAGAAAGAGAGATCTGTCATGGAACAATATTTATGGCAAGAAGAAAGCCAAACTAATCAATAAAAAAGCAGTTGCAAAGATATCTGAATAGAAATAGTGGCATGGATACCCAGATATGGGAAACTTCACAATACAAAAAAAAAAAAGATCACAACGGGGACCATAGAACAAAAGATTAGTAAAGTAGAAGTTAAAAAAAAATAGAAGCTAAAGTTATGGAATATGTGCAAAGGGAAACATTTAGTATAGAAAGATTAACACAGTTTATGTCAAAGCATGATGTAACAATGAGTTTCCACTTTAATTTCTCCAAGTCTTTTCTGTTTCTAATACCATGATGGGAATGGCCCCATTCCTAAGTCAAACTATAAATAAAGTTCATAAAATTGCTATTGGTTTAATCTTTGATGTTAGCCAGAAGTGCTCTTTACAGCATCTGCAATTTGGCCATTAATGACTCCTCTGCAATTCATACAGAGTTACATGTATCGCTAACTTATCTAAATACAATTGTAAATTCTTTTTAGTAAGACCCCATGCTCCTACTACTATAAGGACTGTCTGGGTAACTTTCTTCCACATTGCCTCTTTTCTGCCTAAAAATCCTGGTATTTTATGACCTTGTGTCAGTATGTAAGACACTGTAGTCACTGAGTATAGCAATTTCAATGGTCAATGCTACTTTTGGCTTCTTTCCATGGACTACTATATCTGGTTTTCTCACATCTAATTTTTAAACTCTTGGTAATGGGTAATCCCATTTGTTATAAACTTCATCATTTCTATAATTCTTTGTGACTCATGTTTCCAGTGCTTTTCAGTTACTTCAGTATTATAATGTTTGCACAATCCCCACTGCAACAGTGTTGCCACATTATTTTGTGTTTCAGTATACAGTCTTTCTGCCATTAGTGTATCACAACCAGCAATAACATGTGCAACTGTTTCCAATTCTGTTTTACAAAACGTATATTTGTCTGTTTCTCCCACATGTTCAATGGACTATGTACACCAACTTGTACATAGTCCACTATCTTGGGCCTCCAGTATTAACCTTTCTTCATATTTTGGTTTAATGTTACCTTTTCTTAACCATTCCTGCATTTAATCCTGATCAACATAAGGTTGTTCCAATAGTTTTCTATACTTACAACTATATTTATGCATTTTCTACATTTTTGCCTACTCATGTGATCCTTCAACTTACATTCTTTCTTTTGTTTATTTGCACATTCAGATGCTGCCTGATTTTTATCTACTTCTGGTTTGATTTCCATTCCCACTTGACACTGATATGCTTCTGTTAAATTAAGCAGGTAAGTCATCTTAGACTAATTCTCCTCATGTTTTAAAACTTTCACTATGTTTGGGTCTTGTGAGATCAGCAGATATGTATGCAGTCTTACATTCACAGATCTATACATGTAATCATTTTTGATGAAGCCCATGCCTCTTTCAGAACAGGAAGTATATAGTTGTGGTATACACTGATTGTTATAAATCATTCAATGAGCATGAAACATCCTTCTTGTTTTCCTGTCCAACCAATACAAAACCTTTGGGACCAGTCAGTCACTCCAAAACTGTAAGTTAGGACAGGAAGAGCAAATTGGTTTATAGCTTGGTCCGTTTGCTCAAGTTAAAAACACTGGAAAGATGAGCCCTAAATACAGGTGTTATATTTTACATATTTTTATATGCTTTTCTCTTAATTTTTCTGCTTTTATCAGGAATGCATTTTATACTATTTATATATATATATATATATATATATATGATTCCCTATCAGAAGCCTGAAACACTATAAGCCTGAAAATCAAAATCCTGAAACCAAAAGCCTGAAAATTCAAAATCCCTAAAACCCAAAATCCTGAAACTCAAAATCCTGAAAACACAAAATGGACATACTGACATCATTGTGGCTTGGCTATTGTTAGCCCTGTGGTGTTAGGTCATACGTTGGGTTCAGGTAAGTGTGCGGTTGGTTTTATGTTAGGGTTAGGGGCGGTTTAAGTGAGTTAGGGTTAGGGCGCAGGTTAGGCATGTATGCAATAGTGACAAATATTGGGGTTAGGGGCAGTTTAAGTGAGTTAGGGTTAGGGTGCGGGTCAGGTGAGTGTGCGATAGTGACAGACCTTAGGGTTAGGGTTAGGGTCAGGGTCAGTTGGTAGATATTAGTGTCTTTATAGTGACATATTAGCATTATTTGTATTTTTAGTATTTTGAGTTTCAGGATTTTGGGTTTTCGGGATTTTGAATTTTCAGGCTTTTGGTTTCAGGATTTTGATTTTCAGGCTTATAGTGTTTCAAGCTTCTGATAGGGAACCATATATATATATATATATATATATATATATATATATTTTTTTTTTTTTTTTCCTTGTTTGCAAATGTTGTCAATTGAATTGACTCAGTGCTACGCACTGTGAATTTCTTTGTGGTGGCTTCTTTAAGATGATGCTTCATTTCCTGGGGGCTTGGCAGTCATGTGATTGAACACAAAAATTACAAATTGTGTCTACTTCCAGCAATGTTTATCTGAAGAAGTTCATGTATTTTTGTGAACAAAAGTGCTTATGTCTCATAGTTTTAAACACATTTTTATTTCAAAACATTTCTATATTAAAATTCTTCTGGATTTTACCTGCAGCAGTTTGTTTCTTTGGGCCTTCCACTTGTGTTTTAATCTGTGGTTCTTCTGTTTGTTTTTTGGCCTGGTTTAAAGCTTGGACTTTGTTCCTAGAAGTCAGTACTGATTTCAGTGTTAATTTTATTCTTCTCAATTATTCCTTACTAAGTTTTAGTTGCATTTGCTCATGTTTAATTGTTGATCCTTCATCAATTCCCAAATATTTATACACTCGCTCTTGCTCAAGTTCTTTTATATCATATTCCTGTCCCAGACTGATGCTTTCTGGGTACTGCAGCTTTCCTGCTTTAAAGGTTGCTTTTGCATGTTTATCAAGACAGAATATCATTCTTATATCATCTGAACAAGTTTTGATCACTTGCAGTGTTTTTTTTTCCAGTTAATCTGATGAAGAAAGTAAGGATAAACAGGTAGAGTAGGAGACATCTGAAGAAGAAATGTGGCCATGGGAAAGATTTAATGTTGTGCATTACCTATGCAATGGAGAAAACACAATTAATCAATACAAGAATGCAGCAATTAAGATATCTGAAGAGAAATACAGGCAGAGACATCTTGATATGAAAATTTCAAAATACAAGAAAATAAGAAAACAACTGGGGGGAGTAGGAAAGATAATTTGTAATGGAGAAGTTAAAGCAATAGAAATTGAAGTTATGGATTACCTGCAAAGTGAAGGATTTAGTGTAGAAAATCCAGCTCTGGTAACTTCATAACATGACAGAACAATGAGTCCCCAGATTATGAAGCAACAGGGGGAACAGGAAGCCTCCGATCCCTTGCTACAATATACTCTGGGGCTTTCACTAGGAAACCAGTACAAAAGTTCAGACAGCGGTGCCCAGCAAAGGAAAGTGCAGAAAACAGTGGCAACTCTTATGCAGTCAATGTTGCAGAGTGATAGACCCATGAGTTTCCATATGAAAGAGCAACGAATAACACAGGGTGCAGCTGAAAAGAACATGTTACATGAAAATGTACTGGAACTTTCTGTAGATTGCCCACAGGAAACAGAGTATAAAGAATGAGCCACCAGTTTAGAAGATAATGGTCTCAGTGAAGAGTTGCTTGATTTAAGAGAGCTAGATAGACAAATTAAGATCAATGAAATATATTGCATAAAGTCAATAAGACCTAAAATGTTAGAAGTCTGATAAAACAAATGAATACAGTAATCAAGACTGTTAACAGAAATTCTTGTAATATGACAGAAGTAAATAGGATATATTACTCTGCAGGTAAATTCATAACAGATAAAGTCTTACCACAGAAACACAGGGCAATAAGGGAAAGGAAGAAAATAAATCAAATGCCATCATGGAATTACTGAATAGAGAAAATTATAAAGCAATTAAGACAAGAGATGTCACTGTTTGGAAAGTATAGAAAAAGGTACAGATCAATAAAATTACTAAGAAAGATAGACATGATAAAAGCAATGCACAGTATCAGAACAGACTAAGATCTATTGTACATAATGGCAAATAATAAACTAAAAGATATCACCAATGGCAGAAAAACTTAGAAAATATGCAGATAAATAAAAAGGAAAAGAGAAAATAACCAATTCATTAATTATAGACAATTGGGAAACAAAGCACAAAGAATAGAAACACCACCAAAAAAAAGAAGAAATAGACACAATTTGAAGAGCTATCTATGAAGACCCTGTGGAACACAACAAAGATGCTGAATGGAAAGAAGAACTAAAAGAAAAAAGTAAGAAGTTCAAATGTACAGGATATGAAATGGAATAAGGTAATGGCCAAAGAAACTAAATTAAGCAAAGCTTCTAAATGGACAGCTCCAGGGCCCAGATGCAGTACCTAACTTTTGGCTAAACATATTAACATCTTTACACAAATATGTAGCTTTGAGAAAGAACTACTTATATTCACATCCCTAACAGACACCAACCAGGTAAACTACAGGTAAAATTATACTCCTCCTTAAGAGTAAACCTGCAAGCTATCCTAAAAACTATAGACCAATAACTTGCCTTCAGATGATGTATAAACTATATAAAAAACTAAGAACAAGAAACCTCACTGCTGAAGGTAGGCCTACCATGAGTAGGAACAAGAAAAAATGTAGGTCAGCCACCACAGAAGTAAAAAAGAAAACACTCATGGTATTAATAGGTTAGTGCTTTTGCAGTGCTATCACTTCTTCAGACCATATGTATAAACTATATACTGGAATTGATGCTGATAGAGTTTCTAGTCAATTAGAAGAAACCTCAATCATGACACTAGAACAAAAGGGTAAAAAAAGATAGTTGTAAGGAACAAAGGATCATTTGTTGTTAAATAACAGCATTGTCGAAGGCCAAGAATACAGCTTCTATGGGACCTGACAATATACCCGGCTGTGTTCTACATGAACTATAGAGTGAACTGGCACCTTACCTGTGTGCCCTGTTCAATCACAGCCTCACCTCAGGCTTTGTCCCTACCAAAAGGTGCACTGCTACAGTCATCCCTCTCCACAAGGGAGGAGCAACTACAGACCCCAGGAACTATGAACCCATTAGCCTGACAAGTCTGATATGCAAAGCTATGAAATGCATCATCATGGACCTAATAAACAAGGATATACGGAATATCCAAACTAGGGATCCTACACAGTTTGGTTTTGTGAAGAGTAGATCATGCCTACTCAAGTTAGTCAACATCTTTGAGTCAGTCACCAGAGCTGTGGATGAAGGCAAGGTGGTTCATACAGCCTACCTTGATCTGGCCAAGGCCTTTGAAACCATTCCATACTCAGGAATCATAGAAAAACTCACTAAGTTAGGCATCAACCCCTATACCAGTAGGTGGGTTGCAAACTGGCTCACAGATAGAACCCACAGTGTGTAAGTAGCTGACTCCAAGTCAGACTGCTGACCAGTCACAAGTGGAGTCCCACAGGGTTTGGTCCTGGGTCCTCTCCTGTTTGGTATCTACTTCTCTGAAGTCCAGGCCAACACAAAAGGACTCTGGCTGACAAAGTTTGCACACAATTACAAGTTGGGAGCTATTATTAACTCCCCACGTGGTGTTGACATCCTACAGAAAGGCCTCAGTGAGACCAACAACTGGTGCCAGAACCATAGCCTTAAGCTCAATGCCAAAAAATATGTCATCATCCCCCTAGGGAAAAACCCAGTTTCCTTGAATTACCACATCAATGGTAGTCCAATGAACACAGAAGGTGTTATAAGAGATCTAGGAACACAGGTTGACAGCAACCTCTCTTTGAACCACCACATTGCCACTGTGATCAGAAAGTCCTTCTATATGGCACATCTCATTATTAAGGGTTTTGCATCCAGGAAGAAAGAGGTCATTGTCTCCCTCTACTCTTCCCTTATTAGGCCAATCATTGAGTACAATGCCCCATTTGGCATGTACCTCACTAGACACCTGCAACAACTGGAGAGGTCACAAAAGTACCTCACAAAGAGGATTCTAGACCTCAAACACTTGTCCTATATGGACAGACTCAAAAAACTCCAAGTATTCTCTATCTCATCTTGCCTACTTAGAGGCAATCTCTGCTTGACTTACAAAGCCATGTCTGACCCAGCTCTGTTTGAAATTCTACATCTAAAGAAATCCCAATCCCTCCACACCACATGCTCCAAAGACATCAACCTCATTACCACAATCAACAGAACATGCTAGAGGGACAGGTTCATTACCCAGAGACTGTCCATGCTATTGAATAGACTTCCCACACATGTCAAGCAGAGCACCTCACTGGCCCTCTTCAAGAGGAATCTTGATGAGTGGATGGGAAATAGAAAATTCACCTCAGGGATCACTCCAGTGGCTCTACTTGACAGAGGCACTTAGAATTAAGGTCAGGTGGCACAATGTCAGGGTAATCCTATGGGCTAGGCTTGTAAAGGCTCCAGGACCATTAGCCTAGTACACACCTATAAACCTATGAATAAAGTCATAATGGAGAATTGTCAAAAGGGGAGGAAACTAAGTATGGCATGGACAGATTACAAAAAAGCATTTGACAACATCCTGTACTCATAAATAAAGTAGTGCTTAGAAATGTACAAGATACACCCTACATTGATTAATTACATGACAGTGGCCACAAAACAGTGACAAACCACTTTGCAGCTAAGCCATAATATAAGACAAATTATTATTCCAGGGATAAAAATTCAAAGGGGGATATTCCAGGGTGACTCATTGTCTTGCCTTAACTTATTTAACTGTCTACTTAGAGTAAATCCAAACAAAATGTATATGGGCTCCAAGGAGCAGTTATGTTAAACAAAAATCCAAGAAAAAACAAACTGCTGTTCCTTCGCAGAGAGAGTGACTCTTATAATTCCAGAATGAGTATCAACACCTAATATTTTAATACAAGTGAAATCCAGCACAAGCAAACAAATAAAATAATAAAATCACAATATAACAGCAGAAAGTCTCTGTCTCCAACCAACAGAAGGATAAGCACTTTCGGCAATGCCTTCTTCAGATTCTGTAGGTTAGCAAGACTAGGTGTTCGGTTGGTGGTTGGGTTAAGTGCTTCAGTAGTTCAAATGGTTTTAACTATTGTTTTAATAATTGTTTAAACACATAATGGTTTTATTCATCAACTAATTAATTATCAACTTCTATTATGTATTTAAAGGTTCAGGTTATCTGTGTGTGTTGTCTGAAGAAATCTGGCTAATAGCGAGATAAAAAGTGCTTTATGTAAATAAAAGGTTTTTCCTCGTTTAAGTGGTGACCGTTTCTGCCATGCAGCAGCTTGGATGGTGTTTGGTGTTGTGTTCTCTCCGGCTGTTTTTTGTGGACTGCCAGGTTCATATTTTTCTGTTCATCAGTTTGTTCTTTGTGTCTAGTATGGAGGGGACTCATAACACCAGTATAATCACTACCCCACAAGAGGAAGGGGGAATCACAGCATTGACGGCCCTCAAGGGACAGCTGTCTAAACAGGTGGAAACATTGACGTTTAAAGTGTAAGCATTGACCGGTGGTGTTCCCCCAACCCAACCACCATGTGGAAAGAATGGGATTAGAATTCACTCCCCCAACAGAATCTCTGGTGACTTGTCTAATAACCTCATGAATGTGAGCACTTATTCTATACCAGCAGAACTACATATAGAAGAGACTGAGACTCATAGTGCATGTAGTACAATGGAAAATCATATGGATGAACCCTTGGGGCTTATTGGTACTCCCCAACAGGAACTGAAGAGTTGGTTGCAAGCTGTCCCATTGATACAAGCATCTACGAGCAGCAGCAACCATGAGTGTCCGACTGAAGGGTTTGGGAATAATTATGCAAATATTTCTAGTAATTTAAAAGTACTGGATGCAAAAATGGTTAAATTGAAGAAGAACCAACTAGAGATTTCCTATTTCAAGGAATATATTAGCGAGGGGATTGTTCCTAAGGGGCTTAGGTCATGGCAGTACCCGACTGGTTTAGTGGAAGGGTCTTTATTCCACAAAGACTTAATAAAAATGTTCAATAGGCATTGTATTGAACTTTTGGAAATTATGATTAAACACTACCAGTTAGCTGCTAATGAATGAAATCGTACCGTTGGATGACATTATAAAGAAGGACTTGGATTTTGGGTGGTATAAATATAAGTATGAAAAAACTTTTGCTAGTATAGATCAATATTTGGATGAACTAAAGGGAATCAAAATAAAAAAAACATAACAGGGACAGGGAAGCATATAGAGTGGGGCTGGCCTATCCTAAACTCCCATTGTCACAGACTAAGGAGGGTATTGGTCCAATGGATGGAGGAGGTGGGACTCAAGCCAACAATGATCAAATGGAATTTGCTCCAATGAATGTTCACCATACAGGATGACAAGAAGGTCAGAACCAGCAGAACAACAGTTCGGAATGGAGATTCCCAACCACATGAAACATCAGAGGTAATGGATAAGCATTTAACAACACAGGAGAACCATACAATGGGCCAAATTTTTGGAAGCAAGCCTCGGGCTACAACCTGAGACTGGGTCTGCTTTGGGTACCTTACAATGCATCTCAGAGACCACAACAATGAGGAAAGATGTAGAAGAACTAACTACTGACTGTAAAATTATGCTCAACTCCCAAGGTGATTTTAAGATTTTTAACTTTTCTACATTAACAGTGGACATCATTTTAGCTGATTTACTAGATAAAGGTCAGACTTCTGTGCCAGTAAGAAAAGCTAGTTTTGCAAACTCAGTGGTGGATTTAAAACTGTTTACAAGAAAATTAAATCTTAAATATATGTTTAGTCAGGATAGTGATTCCAGTAAACCCTTTCAGATACCTAGTATGTTTTGCCCCCCTCTGCACCCAGCATTACATTTATTCAAGCAGATTTGTGAATTGGAGTTTTATAATATTTTGGGAACACAAAAAAAGCGAATGAACAGATTAAGTAACATTACCAGAGAAGAAAAACAGGCTCTTACACTTTAGCAGCAAGCTCAGATCAGAGTTATGCAACCAGATAATAGATAAGGGTGGGGAACTGGTAATCATGAACAAAGCAGACTACCATGAGAAAATGGAGGAGATCATTTCAATGGACACTTATGTAGAGGTGTCAAGGAATGAACTGAATGTTGCTTATGGGAGAATACAAGCATGGCTGGAAGAGTTGTTCACTGAAGCCAGAATCAATATGAATATTTACAATTACCTATCTATGCCAGCACCCAAAATACTGATTTTATTTGGTGACCCAAAAATTCATAAGTCCATACAAAATCCCCCAATGAGACCATTGGTGGATGCAAGGAATAGCATCACATATGCGTGTGCAAAATTTATTGATTATCATCTAAAGAAGTATGTACAACAACAACCACAGATATGTAAGGATTCGTGGTAATTCTTAGCTACCCTCCAAGAGTTGGAATTCAATAACAATTTGAATTTCCTTATGATAGATGTAAAGGATTTATATACATGTGTTCCCCACATGGAGGGTATAGAATGGCTGAGCTTATTGTTGCAAGATTTAGGAGCCCCTAATGACGAGATCACTCTGCTGATGGAATTATTAGATGTGGTTTTATCTAATAATTTTATAACATTCAATGGAAAATTCTTTGTCCAAAAAGTAGGTGTAGCAATGGGGTCCACATGTGGGGCAAGTTTCGCCAACTTAGTGATGGCGTATTGGGAAAGGCAGTATATACAAAAAGTACCACACATAAATTGGAGAATACATCTGTATACACACTTTTTGGATGACATATTCATGATTATAGAAGGGGACAGTAGTGATGCAACTGATCTGGTAACATACTTCAGTAGTACTACAACGTTTCTAAAATTTACATTCACCTTTGATCCGTAGAGAATAAATTATTTGGACGTGGACTTGAGAATATATCTAGAAACTAATTTGTATACAGCATGTATATATAGGAAGGATACCTATTCTAATGCCTTTTTGCTCTTTAGCAGTTGTCATCCCTTATTCCAGAAATGTTCTGTAGTAAAGGGGCAACTGGTAAGGGCAGCTCGAATAGTATCCAGGGATAGTGAATTCCTATCAGAATGTGAGAAATTGAAGGGAATGTTTATCAAAGGGGGGTATGCAGTAACATTTATTGGAGAATTGATACATGAAGTTAAGCAAAAGAGGCTAAAAGGGGTTTATAAACTCATTTTGAGTGACAACCATTGAATTGGGTATGTTCGAGGCCTCCCCAGTATGAGTAGGGAAACCAGTAGAAACTATGTTGGGTGCCAGGTTTATTACCATGTTCAATATGGATGGACATGGTATTATGGAAATCATTAATACAAATTGGGATATCATTAAATCAGACCCAACCCTGGCTCCCAAATTTCAAAACCCCCCTAAAGTGGTATTCAAATGAGGTTACAATCTAAAGACACTTTTGGGAATGAGGAAGAGATGTATCAAAGGATCGAATAGAACAGGAATCTACAAATGTGGCAGGTGCTCTTACTGCCCATAAATGGATGTGGGCGGGAATTATTGTATTAGAGAAACTAAGTACAAGTCCACACATAAGTTTGATTGTAATTCAAAGGGAGTTAGTTACCTGGCACATTGTCAAGGGTGCTCCACTTTCTATATCGGGAAAACCAACAGGAAGCTTAAGGAAAGGGTCTATGAGCATGTGTATAGCATACGTACTGGGAAGCAGGATAGTGCAGTAGCTAAACACATAGAAGAATACCCTACCCATTCCTTTACGTTTAGAGCTATTGATTGTGTCTCGTTGGATATGAGGGGAGGTCCAGCAACTCTCTTACCTGAAAAATTAGAATTAAAATGGCAATTGACATCTAAGGCATGCCAATACCCGGGTCTGAATGACATTTATTCAATAAGTTGTATCCTGAAACTAAGGAGTCTGGCAAAGTAATACTATGGTAGTAATAAGAATACTAATGGGGGGCAATTTATATCTTATTCATGTTTTACCTTATTTATGGACCCCATATATATGAGTAGGGTGGAGTTTCTAACCAGATTGTTTAATGAAATCTTGGAAAGTTAGAGGATGCCTGAGGAATGGAGAAAAAGTGTTTTGATACCGATTTTTAAGAATAAGGGTGATGTGCAGAGCTGAAGTAACTACAGAGGGATTAAATTGATCAGCCACAGCATGAAGTTATGGGAAAGAGTAGTGGAAGCTAGGTTAAGAAGGAACGTGATGATTAGTGACCAGCAGTATGGTTTCATGCCGGGAAAGAGCACTACAGATGCGATGTTTGCTCTGAGAGTGTTGATGGAGAAGTACAGAGAAGGTCAGAAGGAGTTGCATTGTGTTTTTGTAGACTTAGAGAAAGCATATGACAGGGTGCCTAGAGAGGAGTTGTGGTATTGTATAAGGAAGTCGGGAGTGTCAGAGAAGTATGTAAGAGTGGTACAGGATATGTATGAGGGTAGTGTGACAGTGGTGAAGTCTGCGGTGGGAGTGATGGATGCGTTTAAGGTAGAGGTGGGATTACATCAAGGATCAGCTCTGAGCCCTTTCTTATTTGTAATGGTGATGGGCAGGTTGACAGACGAGATCAGACAGGAGTCCCCGTGGACTATGATGTTTGCAGATGACATTGTGATCTCTAGTTAGAGTAGGGAACAGGTGGAGAAGACCCTGGTGAGATGGAGATATGCTCTAGAGAGAAGAGGAATGAAGGTCAGCAGGACTAAGACAGAACATATGTGTGTGAATGAGAGGGAGGATAGAGGAATGGTGAGGATGCAAGGAGTAGAGGTGATGAAGGTGGATGAGGTTAAATACTTGGGATCAATAGTTCAGCGTAATGGTGAGTGTGGAAGAGAGGTGAAGAAGAGAGTACAGGCAGGATGGAGTGGGTGGAGAAGAGTGTCAGGAGTGATTTGTGACAGACGAGTACCAGTAAGAGTGAAAGGGAAGCTCTACAAGACGGTAGTGAGACCAGCTATGTTATATGGGTTGGAGACAGTGGCATTGACAAAAAGGCAGGAGTCAGAGCTGGATGTGGCAGAGTTAAAGATGTTAAGATTTGCACTGGGTGTGATGAGGGTAGACAGAATTAGGAATAAGTATATTAGAGGGTCATCCCAGGTTGGAAGGTTTGGAGACAAAGCAAAAGAGGCAAGATTACGTTGGTTTGGACATGTGCTGATGATGGATGTTGAGTATATTGGGAAAAAGATGCTAAGGATGAACCTACCAGGTAACAGGAAAAGAGGAAGGCCTAAGATAAGGTTTATGGATGTGGTGAGAGAGGACATGCAGGTGGTTGTTGTGACAGAGCAAGATGCAGAGGACAGGAAGAAATGGAAACAGATGATCCCCTGTGGCGACCCCTAATGGGAACAGCCAAAAGAAGATGATGATTCATTATGTAGTATTAGTACTAATGTTTTAATATTTACTTGGAAATGTATGAATTCATATGAGGGTATGAGTGTTTAGTTATTTAATGTTGAACATTAAATAATAAATAATAAATTTAATTTAAATTTAATATGCATGAATGATATTTATGAGATTTTAGAACAGTAAATATGTGGGAGTTTAATATATATGTTTTTGCATATGGTTGTATATATTTATATATATATTCATAGATTTAATATGTTCCCATAATAGTGGTAGATGTATAGATAGATTATGTCAACATGTAAACTTATACAGTGATTTTCTCGGACAGTGATTTGTTTGATAGTGATCTGTTTGATACTCATTTTTCTGCTATCAACAAGTTGATTAGACGTGTACGAGAATTTTTCATAATTTTAGGTTTAGGTTGGATGTATTGACATGATAGGATCAATTATCAATATTTATAGTAGTGGTAAATGTTTTTTTGACTTATCAAACGTTTTAACTGAACGCAACAGTTTGTAAAAAACAGTACTTGGTGTTTGGTTGGTGGTGGGGTTAAGTGCTTCAGTAGTTGAAATGGTTTTAACTATTGTTTTAATAATTGCTTAAACACATAATTGTTTTATTCATCACCTAATTAATTATCAGCTTCCATTATGTATTTAAAGGTTCAGGTTATCTGTGTGTGTCTGAAGAAGTCTCGCTAATAGCAAGATAAAAAGCGCATTATGTAAATAAAAGGCTTTTCCTCATTTAAGTGGTGACCGTTTCTGCCGTGCAGCATCTTGGATGGTATTTGGTGTTGTGTTCTCTCCGACTGTTTTTTGTGTAAAGCCTCATCTACTTCAATATCACTGCAATTTTATATTCACAGTGACTAACCTCTTACTCTAAAAGGTTTGAAAAGAGAAACTGTAACATCTTTGCAGTTGCTGTGTATATAAGCTGTACCTATAGGTTTGATAAGAGAAACTGTAACATGTTTGTATATATTTCTGAATATAAACTGTATTCTTCATAGGCTTGAAATGTGAGACTGTAACTTGTATGTTAATACGGATTTGTATCACTTCATTGAAAGACCATTTCACTGATACTAATTTCACTGAGACCAAATCACCTAAAGTTCATCTCACTGAAATTTCATTTCACCTAAAACTTATTTCACTGACAAGTAGTACTCAAAGGCAAGTCAAAGGTATATGTCCTTTTGCCCACTGTGATGTGATCCTGCTGTTAGTATATATAGTTAGGGAGGTGGGGGGGGCATAGCCCCCCCCCCCCACTTAATATGGTTTTCTGTTGTTTGGTTTAGTTTTACATTATTTAGTAAAACCCAACTAGGTGGGAGGCTATGCCCCCCACACCCCCAATGTGGGGGGCTGTGCCCCCCACCCCCCAACTCTATATGCTAACACCAGGATCTCACTACAGTGGGGAAAAGGACATATTCCTCTGACTTGCCTTAGTGTACTACTTGTAAGTGAAATGACATGTCGTTGAAATGAACTTTAGATAATTTGGTCTCAGTGAAATGAGTGTCAGTGAAATGGTCTTTCAGTGAAGTGATATGAATCCGTGTATGTGTATGGTCACAATTTTGATTTTTACGGTTGCGGGTTTTTATTTTGTGAATTTTCGGCTATACAGTCTCGAGATACTGAAATTCGATATGTCTGTATTTTGAGATTGTATAGTGAAGCCATGTTAATATACATATATATATATATATATATATATATATATATATATATATATATATATATATATGGTTCCCATTCAGAAGCCTGAAACATTATAAGCCTGAAAATCAAAATCCTGAAACCAAAAGCCTGAAAATTCAGAATCCTGAAAACTCAAAATCCTGAAAGCCCAAAATCCTGAAAGACCAAAATCCTGAAACTCAAAATCCTGAAAACACAAAATAGACATACTGATGTCATTGTGGCTTTGCTATTGTTAGCCCTGTGGTGTTAGGTCATGCGTTGGGGTCAGGTAAGTGTGCGGTTGGTTTTATTTTAGGGTTAGGGGCGGTTTAAGTGAGTTAGGGTTAGGGTGCAGGTTAGGCATGTATGCAATAGTGACAAATATTGGGGTTAGGGGCGGTTTAAGTGAGTTAGGTTTAGGGCGCAGGTCAGGTGAGTGTGCGATAGTGACGGACCTTAGGGTTAGGGTTAGGGTCAGGGTCAGTTGGTAGATATTAGTGTCTTTATAGTGACATATTAGCATTATTTGTGTTTTCAGGATTTTGAGTTTCAGGATTTTGGTCTTTCAGGATTTTGGGCTTTCAGGATTTTGAGTTTTCAGGATTCTGAATTTTCAGGCTTTTGGTTTCAGGATTTTGATTTTCAGGCTTATGATGTTTCAGGCTTTTGAATGGGAACCATATATATATATATATATATATATATATATATATATATATATATATATATATATATATATATATACATATATGTACACACACACACACACACATAGTGTGTGTGTGTCTGTGTGTGTGTGTAGATAAATATATATATATATATATATATATATATATATATATATATATATAGAGAGAGAGAGAGAGAGATAAAGATATAGACAGCAAAGATTTGTATGAAAGGTTTTTATTCTGCAGCTGTAGAGGCAATGTTTTTTTTTTTTTGTTTTTGCTTCTTCTGTCATTTGCTTTGTGATGCTTAACATTTGTGTGTCTTCTCCCTTTTGTATATATAACAAGTGTGGGTCTATTAATATACCACCACCTGCACATGGTAAGCACACTTGTTAACACACAAAAGGTAGATGTATGTTTAACTAAAACTTATTTGATTTCATTCCATTAGCAATCGTTAATTTTTAATATAAATTTCATATAACAGATTTGATTATTGCTAAACCTATATTTCTTTTTTTGTGTTGTTTACTTGTTATCATAGGTGATCCTGCCACTTGATGCCAGAGTATCATTAGCCTCTTATGATGATAGTGATGAAGAGACACAGTCTGGTAGTGCAGAGGGTCAGTTTGACTCTGAGATTGGGCTTTCAATATCTCCTATCCTGATTCTGGACAAAGTCAGTATGTCTACCTTTACTCAAGATACAGAGACCTCAGACATACAACAGGTTGAGGGTGACACATTTAATCAGGGTAGTGTGCTTATTCCAGTTGCAGAACTGGTGGATTCTCCCCAAAGTCATATTGGGGTCAAGGTGCTACATTGGTGGGTAGGTAGAGGTGCTCAGAGGATACCTTTGTCCAGCCTCCTCCTGATGTTGGTGCATCAGTCAGTACCACACAAAGTATACCTAGAGCCATCATGGAGGCACATGCACATTCGACCAGGGCCTCAGAAAAGATAGTGTGAGCACTAAATATTTTGACATCTGAGACTGCCTGAACCATGGGGGTGCCACCCTGGACAGGATAAATGGCAAACTGGATGGGGCAATGTCTGTAATAGAATGCATACTTGCAGAGGGGCGGCATCCACATGGCTGTAGATCCACTACATGGTCCAGTTAGGTGATGTGGCCATGCAAGATCCTACTCCAGTATTGGCAATACATCTTCTGCTCCATCAGTGATTGTGGTGTCCACAACCAGACATGGTAGGCCACATGGCCATGGCCCTGGATATAGTCATGATGAGAGCTCATCTAGCAGACATCACTTAAATTCAGTTAGTACCCCAAATTTCAGCTAGAGATACAAGTAGCAGTCTATCTCCTGGCAGAGGTAGTTATCTTGGTTGTATGTAATAACATTGAACTGACTAGTGTACTATGCAAAATCACATCTGTCCGAGATGCCAGAACGTAGTGCTTGATTGTTTTCATGCAGAACCACACACACACACACACACACACACACACACACACACACACACACACACACACACACACACACACACACTCACTTCTTTGGTGTTATGCTTGCCCTTCTATCCCCCCTCCCCAACCCTGTGCAAATGCTGATGACTGTGTCCTGCCCTTTGCACATATTTCTGATATACAGAGAGGATGGCTAATGCTTTGTCACTCAGAACCTTCCTTTAATGTAAGTAAATGCTTTAAATCATTGTTCATAATCAGTTGTAAATGATTGCTTCTATAGTTGTTGAATCTCATTATATTTCTGTTACTGCTCTTACTCACACAGTCAGAGTAGATGTTTAAGTACTACTTACTGTTATACTTGTGCAATTTATGCCATGTTTGACCTGCTCAGTGGTTTATATGCAGTGGGAAACTGAAATACTTGATGCACAGTAATGGGCAAAATCCACTGCTGTATGTTGCAAACACCACTTAATAAGTTACTATTGGCATAACTACACATCTGGGGTATGTATCACCTTAGTGACATATGAGAATTTGCATAACACAGTAATCAGTTATATAACTGTATTGCTTTTTTTCTGTCCAAGTTCCAGACATACCTTGGTAATAATGCAGATGCAAGATGTCTCCTTGAGGGATTGACTGTGTCTGATGCCAACAGAATACAACCATTACATAGTTAAGTAAAGGTTGTGCAGTTTGGTAGGCATCAATTTTAATAGTTGTATGAGCTAAAGCTGTTATTCTGTCATTTAGATAGTCAGTCTGTGTGCTATCCTTTGCCTCTTAGCCAGAGCCATGGCATATTGTGCAAGTACATCTGCTGGCAGCATTTGCGGCTGGTGGTAATCCCTCAGACTACTCATTTGTATGGTCCTACCCCCAGTTGTCCTTGTTGGAGATGTTTCCTGATAATTATACTGTGCAACATGGAACAGAATGTGAGTGTTTTGGCAGAGGTTGCTGGGTCATACTTCAGGACACCTCCTGAGATGTCTAGACACTGGAAACATGATTTGAGCAAGCCAAATACATGTTCTATGATATTCCTAGTCTGACCATGGGCATTGTTGCATCTATCCTCATTATAGTTATGCGTGTTTCTCAAGGGTGTCATGAGCCAAGGTTTAATTGAATAATCCACATCCCACACTAGATTCCCTTGTGGACATTCACCCAAAACAAAACTTGTGTGCAGCTCACAGGTGTGCCATATGTGGGAGTCATAAAAACTGCTTGGGTTAACTGCATAGCTAATGTACATGATCTCTTGGGCATTAAAGACAACCTGATAGTTTAAAGAGTAGAATCCTTCCCTGTTAATCTACCTCCTCCCCTCTACCCTGATAGGGTTTTATTTCTATGTGTTTGCAATCTATGGCTTCCAAATCTTCAGGAAATTTTGCTATTGCATAAAATTCTTGCATGGTTCTTGGTCTCTCTTGTGGTGAGCATTTGACACAGATACAGTGCTTTGCATGTTACAGCATTGCATTTAGAAACTGATATAGTTTTCAGGAAGTTGAGCCTGTGACAACCCAATATATCCCCTTTGGGTCTATGAACAGTACATGTAGCTAATATACTTAGTACTACATATACCTTAGGTTCAACTGGAATGGGTTCACCACTGTTTATGTGAGGTGTCAGATGAGGGTGGCAGAGTTTGAGTATTTCTTCTGGTATTTCCCTGTCCAACTGGTATCACGCTACAATTTCTGTGGCACACAGTGTATGGTAAGTCAAACAGGGCCTAAAGATCCTTTTTCTTCTTCTTGGTTAAGGTTTGGCAGCATCTTCGATTAAAACCTGACATGTCAAGCAGAGCGCCTCCTTGGCCCTTTTCAAAAGGAACCTTGATGATTGGATGGGAAATAGGAAATTCACCCCGGGGATCATGTCAGTCACCCTGCTAGACAGGGGTCCAGAGAAGTAAATATTGTGGGAAGAAATATCCAGGGAATTGTTATGGCTAGGCTTGCATAGGCCCTAGGGACGATAGCCCAGTACCAACCTATGAACCTATGAACGTACAGGTTAATGATGGCAATGACAACTGCTAACATGCCTTTTTTTCTAAGTACAATTGTGGCTTTAATCCAAGGATTTCAGCATAAAAGGCTACACTGAGTGTACATGATTGCTTTAATTTCCTGAAAAGCACCACAGTATTGGATTGGTTAATTAGAATGTAATTCGGCTACTTATCTGTCATTAGCATATTCTGCTGTTTTTCCTTGTTTGCAACTCTACACTAAGTATAGAGCCATTTAATTAATACCAAATAGCACAATATTATATGTGTGGCACTTTGCTCTGCGCACACAATAGCTGAGTGCTTTTCATGAATTCGACCCACAGTGCTTACTGTGACTTATAAAATCTAGTTTAAGACCTAAAACCTAAAGAATATAGCCAATATAAAAACAGCTTGTGCTAAAGAGCTTGTCATTTACACTTATTTAATATTTGTTTGAAATGTCAAAAGGCGTAGGCTCAGCCCATTTGAAATTACATTGCAAACTTCCAGTTTTGACAAGTGGTTTGACACATACAAACTGAAATGGGCATTATACTCAATGAATGGCATAATGAGTGCTAAGTACAGTGGAATGATTACATCCCTGGACCTGGACACAATACCTTTGGATATAAGCTGTGCAATTTAAAAGCACTTCCTTACAACTGTGGGTACATGGTGATCAAACAACTGCTCATGTTCAACATAGTTGCCCAGATCCCTAACTATGGTACCAATTTCCAGGGTTGTTTTGTCAATGTGATAGTTACAAGGGGAGGCATGCTCAAAGAAGGATAGGATTATATACTTCTTGGTATTTAGTTTTACTCAATGGTTTTGATATCAGCTATGTGTCTAGGAAAGGGACGTTTGCTATAGCTCCATGTTTATAGTCATCTGCAATCTTGGTTAGCCACAAACACTTAACGTTAGCTTTGACCTCCAAGAAGTAAAGCCATTACCATTATTGTGTATATATCTACTGATCTGATTTGCCTTATTAATTTTCTTATCTAATCACTGTGAATCTCTATGTATTTGTATGTCTAACTGCAATTTGTTTGTATTGTATGTCAAACTGCAATTGTATGTATTTGTAAAGTAAACTTTTGTGTATAGTATACTGTATGTAACTGGAGCTTTTCTCCTTGGGTCTCCACTGAATATGGGTCTCTGGCCCAGCTGGAAAATCCCAGTTAACAAATGACAATAAATTAAATAAATAAATAAATAAATAAAGTAAATGGCAAAAAGGAGTGGTCCAATGACTGAACCCTGGAGTGCACTGCCAGTGACAAGTCTTTTGGAGGAGACAAGAGTTGCACACCCAAACCTCCTGTGTTCAATTTGTAAGCCAGTTTGTTATCCAGTGAGGTACACAGGGATTGACATTTAGCTGGGAGAGTCCATCTATGATAACAGGAGTGTAGGATGGTGCCTTTGAAAGGTCTAGATATGCAGTGTGCACTGTTTAGCTTTCTTCCCTTGTTCCAGTGACTTTTTCAAAGAAGTTGAACAGGTTACATAGCAGGAAAGACCCTTGATGAACCTGAAATGAATCAGGTTAAGAGTCTGTAGATTACTTATAATCTTATTTATTAATTCCATAACAACCTTTCCCATAGTCTTACTAATGATACTCTTCAGGCTTATGGATGTATAATTACTTGAGTCCATTGAAGCCCAAATTTGTCTAAGGGAATGACTTTTGTTTTCCTCCATTCATCTAGCATATAGTCTGTTTTGAGACTGATATTGAATAGCTTCTGTAGGAGATCAGACAAGCCATGTTGCAGGCTGACCACTAAACAGCTTGGTATGTTAACAGGCTTTACAGATGGAATTTTCTTGGCATTAGATATTGCCATGAGAACTTGTTCTTGGGAGATTTGGTTGCAGGGTGTAGGAGCGGGTATGCAGTCTAAAAATATTAAAGCGGAGAGGGATGGAGAAGTTTGAGCTAAATTTGTCCACTAGGAAGTTGGCTAGGTTCTTTCAGTGTGAGCATGTGATATTATTTACTATTTGTTCTTCACAATGGGCAAATAGAATATTTTGTAAAAAAATATACTGTCATTATATGAATTTCTGTGCTTCCCAAAGCCAAAAAAGCCTTACCTCTCCCATTATGGGTTTATAATGACATGACATACCCTTTCTGTAGCCATCAAGCCACCACAAGTTATTATCAATTTAAATCACATTTTACTATTTTACAGCAAATATGGTGTATACACATGCTAGCCATTAGTCAAGTAATTCTTAATGCATGAAGTACACTGTGTTATCATAGGATCATAGGATCATAGGAGGATCATAGGAGGTTACTATTCTACTAGCCCTAGTGCCCTTACAAGCCTAGCCATGTACAACCCAACCACTGTTCCCTGGAATATCAATGTATCAGGTAGAAATAAATCAACTGCCTCTGTCCAAGAGGGACACAGATGAATTTTCAGTATCCCATTCAATCAGCTAAATTACTCTTAAATAGGGTCAGTGACAGGCTCTGTTTCACCTGAATTGAAAGTCTGTTCCACAGGAGTGGCAACCTGTGAGAGACATATCTGTTCCTTCAGCAAGTCCTGTTGATGTCACATACTAAGTGGAGTTCCCTAGAGTGAGTGTATTGTCTACGATTTGACTTATGAATGTGCAGCATTTCCATTAGAGCAGGATTTGCGACTGTCTTATATGGAAGGCACAGATCACCTCTGAGCAGTCTGTATGACCAAGTGTACAGTGATAATGATTTCAGTCTGTCTACATATGACATATACTGAGGACCCTGAATTTTCTTTATAAGAAACCTTTGAGGTCTCTCTAGCTGCTGCAGGTGTCAGGTAAGATACATACCAAAGGGAGCATTGTATTCTATTATTGGCCTGATGAGTGAAGAGTACAGGGGGGTTATTACCTCTTTTGTTCTGGAAGCGATGCCTTTACTTATGAGATTAGCAATGTAAAAAGCCCTTCTTACCACTGTGGAGACATGGTGATTAAAAGAAAGGTTAATATTGACCTGTGTGGCCAAATCTCCACTATTGATTGCATTCTTAGGGTATTGTTATTAATCTGGTAATCTGCAGGTACATTTCCCTTAAAGGGAATGATGATGCATTATTTGCATGTAGTTTAAGCTCATGACTTTGGCACCAGTCATTTGTCTGTGTAAGTCCCTCTTGTAGGATGTTTACATCATTTGGGGACTCAATTACTGCTCCCAGTTTGCAGTCACTGGCAAACTTTGTCAACCATAAACCTTTTGATTTTGCCTGTACATCTGAAAAGTAGATTTCAAACATTAGGGGTCCCAGTACCTATCCCTGTGGAACACCACTGGTTACAGGCCTACTGGTGGAGGTTGAGTACCCTATTTTGACTGGGTATATTTTATCGGTCAGCCAGTTTGCAATCCATCTGACAATATATGGGTTGAGCTCTGGATGTGTGAGTTTATCAATGATGTCTGAGTGGGGAATAGCATCAAAGGCCTTGGCCATGTCTAGGTAAGCCATGTGCATTGATTTGCCTTTGTCCAGAGATTTTGTGACTGTCTTGAAGAAGTAAACCAAGTTCAACAAGCAGGATCTCCCTTTGACAAAGCCAAACTGGGTTGGGTCAAGTGTTTGGAGGTTTCCTGTACTTTTGTTGATAAGGTCCATGATGACTCTCTCCATAGCCTTACATATAGGGCTGGTCAGTCTTATGGGTCTATAGCTCCCAGCATAGGTGGAGGCACCTCCTTTATGTAATGGGATGACAGTTGCTATTTTCCATTCAACAGGGACAAAACCAGTGCCTAGGCTGTAGTTGAAAAGAGTACCCAGTGGTGCAACTAATTCCTGTCTTAATCCATTTAGAATGCAGCCTGTGAGATTATCAGGTCCAATAGAGGCTGTGTTTTTGGCTTTGGCAAGAACATTTAAGACCTGCTCCTTGGAGATACTAGGTGGAGGGCTGGTGGTAGGTGTGCTTTGGGGAATACATAGTGGGGACAGGGGCAGAAGCTTTCACTGCCCTTGTCAACTAGTAGCTTTGCTATTTCTGTGAGTTCTGTGTATGTGATGCCATTTACAACCAACTCTGTTCAGATCTGGATTTTTTCAATTAAGGTTGCAGACATAGTTAAAGAAGGCCTTATGGTTATCATTGGTGAAAGAGGCTAATTTGGATTCATAGTTGGCTGCATACTGCTTTATGAGGTGTCATATTTTCTTGTTTAAGCTGAGGAAGGAGTGCTTCCAATTCAGAGAGTGTTCCTTCTTACGCTTGGACAGCAATTTCTTTCTTCTATTGAATAGCCTGTTAATGGTGGATGTCCACAAGGCAGTTTTTTCTTTTTTGAGGGTCTTGCTTTAGTCCTATCAGACACGGCTGAGTCAATGCTTTTGCATAGATTTTTATGCAAGGCATTGGTGTAAATCTAAGGCTTTGCCATCCGTGAGGGCAGGGGATATGAAGTTATTAATGCCATCACATAATAGATAGTAGTTGGCTTTAGAGAAGTTTTTTAGTTTAGTTGCAGCTATTGGGGTTCAGATGTTATTGATATTTCTAAAGTGACTGATTTATGATCAGATCTCACCAGGAAGAGCCACACACATGGAGTGGACCAACAATTACCCATGGTAGTGAGCACCAAGTCCAGAAGGTTTGTGCCCCTTGTGGGGGTGTCAACAAACTGGTCCAGGGTATTTGAGATGACAAAGTCTAAGAACCTTTGGACAAGTGTGTTAGTACAAGTATAATTTGCCCAATCTATGGAGGGTAGTTAAAGTGTATCTTGAGAGATTCAAGTAGATCTAAGTAGGCAGTGTTTGGTTCATTGAGGGGGTCCTATAGCTGGCAATAACTTAGAGAGTGGTCTTAGCTACAGTCAACTAGACCTGGATTAGTTCAAGGGAATTATTTTGTTTAACCAGTCTACAGGTGTATTTATCTTTGATGAATACTGATACTCCACCTCCTTTAGTTCTCACGCCTTCAGTTTGTGGTCTGAATGTGTGGAAGGCATTATAACCCGATATGGCCGGGGTGCTTTCTGCAGCCTTAAGCCAAGTCACTGTGACTGCACAGATGTCAGCATATTCTAAGGTGAGGGCTGATTCCAGTGAGTACAGTTTCAAGTTTATACTCCTAGTGTTTAGCAGCATAACACTGAGGATGTTTTTGTAGATACTTTTATGTTGGGAAGTTTGTTCTTGTGACATTGCCTATAAAAGGCATTATGGGTGAGGCAAGTACCTTAGCCAGTAACTAAAATTGCAGAGGTGACAGGTAAAGACTAACTCTGAAAAAGCAACATGGTCTATCTACCATATCATCCCATGCTGATAGGTTCTGGATCCCCCTTATAATGACACCAGAAGCCAAGCCAATTGTTGAAGTTAATCATTGTTTTTGGATTGTGGTATCATCCAAGGTGAGGGTAGTATGCTGCTCAAGGCTAGGGACATACTGTACCAGCCTGGGACACATATTCAGAGTGCTCAGTCATGTCTCTCTTCGTATAGTCCAGTGAAGTACTTCTCAAGTCATTCATACCATCATGAACTATAATGGAGTCATAACACTACTTATTTTTGAGAGACTTTAGTCCTTGTGTGATATGTCAGATCCTGGCACCCGACTGATAGCTTACCATAACCCTCTCCTTGTCCAACCTGATGAGTGGAGTCACTATGACTAAAAGGTTGGTTTAGGTGTGTTTTGCCTTAGGGGCTGGTTATGTGAGACATTTGGGCATGTGGTTTTATTTGTATTGGACGCAGTATGTACTGTATTCATTTTGGAATGTTAATTCTTCGGTGGTCTCTGGTGTTTATCTAAATTTCTGTTGAGTACCTCCATATAAGATGGATGGTTTACATGTTAAGTGCATGGAATGTGCAAGAAGTACAGTATGTGGGCTGGCAACCTGGTCAGTGACATTGCTCTGTGGGTGAGAGAGCAAGGATTCCAAATCTTATTGTAAATGCATCTTTCACAAATTGAACTTGAGTGATTTAGGAGTAGTGGGCTGTCAGTGTACATGAGGAAATTGCTACACTACCTTATGATACCCATGTCAATCAGGCTGGCAGAAGAAATGGAGGGAAACTAGCCAACCATTATTCTAGGTTTAAACCTGATGCCCTCCGTAGGCAGAGTAATGGAGGGGCGTGGTTGAAATGGGCTTGAAAAGGGGTTCGAGACTGTTGGAAATTTGAGTTTTAGGTCTGATCAGGTGGAAAATGTTCTAAATTAGTGCAGCTGTGGTGCACTCTGAGAAGCTAAGCTTAGTTTAATGATGGGTTCCTCAATGGGAAATGGGCAGCTACTAAGGGAAAATATATCAACTTTAGTTTTTACATCTATAACTACCAATGGTTACCCCTTCTACACAGTGCTGCATGGTGTGCAAGCCCTCACAAATGTGAAGCTTAAATACTGGTGGGTATAAACAGAAATAGCCTAACTACCAATTGGAGAAGCACAGAGCCTTCTCCAGGAAACTCCAGCTCACAACTGTTTCTGCTACACGCTTCTGCCCAAGTGTGCAGAGGGCCATCTTAATGTAAGTTGGCTGGTTTCAGAGCTCGTTAACAAAACAAGTCCAGATTCAGCAGATCTGAGTTTAGCCTATTCTACAAATCCAAAACAACAGTGCATACAAGGTGTGAAGTGACAACAGCAACAAATTAAACTAAAACAACTGACAAGTACTGCAGATGAAAAAAAAACAGTAGAAATAAAACAGCAAAATCACAAAAACAGTTCACAAAGAGCAATTAGTAATTAAAGAATACTTATATTAGCAGTAGACAAGCAGCGGATATATGTTTTTTATTTAACAAGCACTCGAACCCTTTGACCAAACTCAGTAGCTCATGTGAACTGTGTGCAAGGCCACACAAACACAAGGCTTAAATACCAGTTAACAAGCATTCCAGCCCTCTGGTCAAACTCTCAGTAGCTCTGGTGAACTATTATGAACTAATAATAACTGTGTAATGCCTACATAATAATGTTTGATAATTTATAGCTTTTTCTACTTCTATGTCATGCTATAAGGATTGGAATTCAGAAAGGGCTTCTGCCAGTGGTAAGTCACAACCTGTCTAAAACAACAACCAGAGGAGGTCCTTTCCATTTCATAGACAGGCCCACCTTGGTGAGGTTATACATTTAGTACAATCACTGGAGTGGACTGTCCCCATAGCCAGTAAAAATGTTAATGAGGTATTCTTGGGGCGTGGCACTTTGCTGTTTCACAGAAATGCCTGTAGAAAGGAATTTTTCACTTTGAATTGCACAAATGAGTAAATTAACAAGGACAGCCATGTTAATTATATTGCTAAAATGCCACATTCATCTATTACTTTTAAAGGGAGAGTTTATGTGGCATGTTGAGTTGCAGGGTGTTTAGTGGAGGGGTTGTGGTGTGGGTGTGAAAGTATGTGTGGTAACATGTGAGCACTTCTGCAGAGATATGAATGGTCGTGTGTGTGTGTGTGTGTGTGTGTGTGTGTGTGTGTGTGTGTGTGTGTGTGTGTGTGTTTGTGTGTGTGTGTGTGTGTGTGTGTGTGTGTGTGCATTGGGATGGCTGCATTAACTTTCTTCTTCATCTAGACTAGTGAGCAAAGTGTGCATTATTTCTTCTGAACACTAGACACAAGGGACACTTTTAACTATTACTCTAAGTCTAGACTGAAAAAATTAAAAGAAAATTTGAAAAAATTGAAGAAATTAAATGAAAAATTATTAACAGGGTAGAGAGGAAATGTAATGCATTGTTTTTAAAGAAAAAAAGAAAGTTAGAGTGGGATGTTAAACATTAATAAACTAAATCTGCTTACCCTACTAGCAGGTTAACTGTGGAGAAATTTGTCATGGCTCTGATGTGCACAGTAATTCTGCTGGTAATGACAGGGAAATGGCTGATGATATGTATACTGACTATGCTGAAGTGTATAATGAAATGGATGAAGGTGGTTCACAGGATTTTCAGCAAATAAGACGCGCAGAAAGGATAACAAGCAGAAATCAGGAGAGGAAATACACATACAGTCATGCAGTGCAAATTCAAAAAGGACATCCCAACCAGGGGAGGGGGAGAAACAGATATTAATTGTTGGAACTGAATGTATTGTGCACATTTTTCAAGGCTTTAAGGTTTATAATTACACAGACAGGGCTATCACTAAAGATTTTTTTTCACTTTTTTCTAAAGGATTTAAATTTGTTCCCTCCAAAATACCGGATGTTTCTGACTGTTTGTTAGATGTTCAGATTTATACTAGGAAGCTCAATGTTCGTCTCCTTTTTTCCCAAAATCAAGTGGGTGCCTACAAATGAGGCAAGTGCAAACAAAAATATTCTGAAGAAAAGTAGTGTGTTCAATCCACCACTCCATCCCATCATTAATGTTTTTGAGAAGGCAGTGAAAGAAAACATGTATGAATGATGGGCTCAAAATAGGAAGTTTTATGCCAACTTAAGTTCTGATGAAAGAATTCTCATGAATCAACTGAGGGGGACAAGGAACTGCATATCATGACCCCTGACAAGTGAGGTGGTATAGTAATATTCATTTCAAAGGATTATTCCAGCATTATGCAGAATATTTTATTTAATGAAGAGAATTATGCACAGGTTTCTAAGAACCAAATAAATATTGCATATCAACATATTGACAGTTATTTAGAAGAATATGTCCTGGACAAACATATTACTAATGACCTCCTTAATTTTCTTACTAATTCCTATCCTAAGGTGCCGGTCATATTCGGCATCCCAAAAATACATAAAAGCATCATTGAACAACCTTTTAGACCCATTGTTGATGCTAGTGGCTCCAAAACACATAATATGGCACTGTTTGTAGATAAAATGACCAAGCATATAGTGGAAAGAGCAATACATCTAGTTAAGGATTCCTGGGATTTTCTCGGATAGCTTAAACAAAATCTATGGGCAGCTGATTTGGTATTTTTAACCATTGATGTGGAAGATCTTTTTTCCTGTATTCCTAAGCAAGAAAGACTAGAATTATATGAAGAGAAACTCTTTATATGATCCACCTTGAATCACTATAAAGTAAAACTGGTGTGTGAAATGATGGCATTTATCTTAGAGAATATTTTTTTTCAATATTTCCAACAAACAAGAGGAGTTGCCATGGGGGCTGCCTGTGCCCCTACGTATGCAAATATAGTACTATTGGGCTGGGAATTAAGATATGTATTCCACAAAGAATTTTGGAACCATATCCAGTAATATTGCAGGTTTTTGGATGACATCTTTATTTTGTGGAAGGGAAAAGTGGAAGATATCCCTGGCTTTATTAACCACCTGGAGAAAACTACCTCATTTTTTGGAATTTAATTATAATTACAACACTAGAGGTATACATTACTTGGACACGGCAATTTCCCATACACCTACAGGTTTCAAATCTAACATATTTCATAAGAGTACTTTTTGTAATTCTTACCTTCATTATACGAGCAAACATCCACTTTCACAGAAAAAGAGCTTAGTCAAAGGACAGGCTATAAGAATTGCATGCATGACTTCAGAACTGAGTGATGTGAGGCAGGAATTTTTCACATTAAGAGATCTGTTTTTAGAAAGGGGATACCCCAAACATATGGTGGATCAAATTATTGAGGAGGTTTACACAAGATGGGGAAAAAATATAAGCCCCTGTTAGGAAACCACCCATTAACTAATATAGCCCCCACAGATCCTGGTGGAATGAAGATTTATGAGCATGCATGTATAGTGCAATACAGTCCTATATCATATGAAGTGAAAAACATATTAAAAAAGAACTTGAGTATATTTAGGGTAAATAATGATGTGGTAACTGCAGTGGGAGATAAACCTGTTTTTATCAGCAAGGTGGGCATAAATATTAAACATATTATGGAAAACAAGTTGAATTTACAGATAGAAGGTGGTTGTGGTACAACACCTTGTAGGAGGTGTTCCCAATGTACTGATCTTTTCAAAGCACCTCACACCCACCTAGCTAATAAGATGGCATCTAAGGTTATATTCAAGAAAGGAAATTGTTTTACCACCAGAGGGGTGTACCTTGCTCTATGTGATACGTGCAATGGATTCTATGTTGGGAAAACATAGAGGGCATTGAAAAGCAGAATCTGTGAGCGTGTATATGATGTTAAAAACAAGAAGGATACAAGTGCATTATATAGGCATTCCCTCGCTTGTTCTAATTTTAAAGGTTTTACATTTGCTATTTCGGATACTGTGGACATAGATTTGGGGGGGGGGTGACTGGAAGAATTTATTAAGTAAAAAAAAGCTGGTTTGGCAACTCAGACTAGCAGCTAATTTTCCACAAGGTATAAAGGATTCCTTGACAATACTTCTGGACCTGAAAGAAAAATCTATGAAACTTTAAGTATTTTAACATTTTTACATGCATTACTGTGACTGCATTTTTAAACATATACTGAAGATATTTAATATATAACAGTGTTTTATTTGTAAAAAGCTAAGTTGGCTTGAATATTAACATTCTGTGTATTTAATATTGCTCATGTGACCATTTTACATGTAACTTTTTTTGACAATAGCATTGGCTCAATTGTATCTATTATGTAACATGCACTGGTATAAAAATGGTTCTTGAATCAGTGTGCTTTATTCTGATGAAGTCTTCTATGTGAAAGATGAAAGCGCTTAATCTTGGTGTGTTTTTACTGGAATAAACAGAGTTCGTATACAGGCTTGTTTGGTGTGTTTTCCATTTGGTTCCTGGTCTTCTGTTATTCGCACTGCACCAGATATTTGGATTTTATTACGCTAAGTCACCAAAAAGTTAATAAGACATGTTTTGCTTCACAAGGCATTTTCTGAACAAAAATTATGAAATGTTAATGTCTAACATTACTGACTGACTGGAATTGTACAATAATCAATAGATTATGGTACATAAAATAAGTAAAATCTGGGGCATTCATTAAAATTAGGGACAGTTAAGTGGTATAACTGTGTGTGTGTGTGTGTGCGTGTGCATATTAGTGTGTACGCACATGTGTGCACTGTGTCTGAATGTATGCATGAGTGTGAGAAAGTGAATGAGAAAACTCACCAAAAACTTGGCTCCCTCTATACTGTTAAACACTACCTGAGAGATAAAGTCAGGATTACCTTAGCAGCAACATACCTTCTTCTTTCTTTATTATATGCTTCCCCTATAGTTACTAATGTCATCACTTTATATAAAACTAAACTAGCCTCCTACTATTACAAAACAGCTAAATTTGCAACAGACCAACCTTATAAAACACATCACTGACTTGCATTTAAACAATTAAACTGGCTTGAACTCCCAAACCAGTAGACATATTTACAACTATTCATTGCTCACGACCTAGTGCACTTTCCAGACAAATGCTCAACATTACAAAATACTCTACTCTACTATTCACCTACTAGAGACCTTTATTCTAGCAATAAACTTTCACTATGTATCAGTGAGACATTCACCACTGCGAGAGATTCTCTCTACCCTCATTATTTGTCAAAACTCTGGAATAAAATCCCCACACAGTTAGACAGAAAACTTAAATATTTTCAAAACTTTACTTATACAGCACTTATGCCAAAGATGGCTCTGTTCTTCTAGCTTATCTGGCCAGCTTTACTCAGATTACTTTTCTTCAACTTTTACAACCACTTTGCTTCCCAATCTTTTTTGTACCTTATCGCTCCTCCCTCATACTGCAGTTATTTCCTAAACTCTTCTCTCATACCCCACAACTAATTACAGTTCTTTTCTGTCAATGTATCTTCCTGCTCACTTGCATAACTTCTCATTTCACATCTCTCTTATTGTTTGTGAGCTATACTGCAATTTCCTGTCTGTAAATTATTGCTTAACTCAAAAACACCCAGATGATCTTTTCCCTGCAGCCATCACTTTAAAAATGCATTAATTGTTACTGTATGTTATTTCTCTAGTCAATAATTATCCAATTTATGTTAATTTCTCTGTTGCTTTTTTGTGTTAAAATGTTATATTCATGTAAGAAATATTTAAAATATTTAAAAAATCATGCAAATAAGCTTATGTATATATGTCTTTACTGCACAATTATAAATGTACATCACATGGAGCTTAAATGTAGAGCCTTTCTCCCCGGGCCTCCACTGAAAATAGGTTTGCCTAGTTGGATTTTTCCTGGTCAGCAAAGACAAATAAATAAATTAATAAATAAATAATAAATATTTTTCCTGACTTCACTTTCTTTAGTGTTGTTCTTACAGCTTGTTGGGTGGTCTCCTCCTCTTCTCTGACCACAGGCTGTGTATGTGACAGTGTTGCTTCTGTGGTGCTTCATTCAGAAGCTGCAGGAAGTATTCCTTCCATCTCCCTTTGATGTCCTTTAGACTGGTGAGCAGGTTGTTCCTGGTATCCTATATGAAGAGTGTCTGACTATCTTCTTTATCTTTCTGTCTTTGCCTTGCTATCTGATAGAGGTTCTTTGTGCCATCCACTGAGTCACTTTCCAGAAGTAGGTAGAGCCTCTGATGCCTTGTTCTTTGCTATTGCAACTCTTCAATTAGCCTGTTTAATATGCAAGCAAGTATTCCTTTCTTTTCTGGTATGTCTTTTCTATCTCTCACTTTTCTTGCACTCCTTCTTTCTTTTAATGACTTCTTGTGCTGCTGCACTCCACCACCAGCTTTTCTTATGTACCTTATTTCCATACCTGGTTCAACCGCATATATGTTCTGTAGCCCTTACACATGCTGTTTTCGGGTGCTGCCATTCTTCTTCAACTCCATCTATTTTCTCCTCTTCTTCTTGAGGGGCTATAGCCTTGAGTAATTCCTTGAACTGCTGTGCTTTCTCTTCATTCAACATACAAATTTTCTTAATGGTCTCTGTTGACCTTAGAGCCTTCTCTGACCACTGCTTGCAGCTGGCTGTGGCAACCTATGTTTTATGCTGTGGTTCAACTGTTTCACCTGGCATGATGTTGCAATTTCTGATTTTATGTCAGTGCCCTTTCCTTACTAGGATGAAGTCTACCAGAGTTGCATGTTGGCCACTTTTCTATGTGATCTTGTGACTGTCTCTCTTTCTAAGCCATGTGCTAGCTAACATCAAGCCATTTGCCAAACCGAAGTCTAGAATGTCCTCTCTTTCTTTATTCCTGTTGCACTGACCAATGTGAGCCCAGACAGTCCTCAAAATCCTGTTCTGTCTGTCCCGATATGTGCAATCAGGTCACCCATTATCAACACCAATTCCTGTTATCCTGCCTTATTTAGCAGGTCCTGCAACTGCTGTCTGAATACATTCTTTCTTCACTGTCACAACTCTGCTGTGTGGCATAGGTTGAGATTATGAATACTATTCTGTGTTACACTGGGGTGTGATTGCCATGTGTCTGTCACTAATTCTGATGACATCCCTCACTGTCTTCTGAAGTGCCTCCCTCACCACAATTCCCACACCATTTCTAGCCTGTCCTACTCCTGAATGGAGGACTCTGGATCCAAAGCTAAATGGCTTTGCTGCACTGTCCTACCACCTTCTCTCCTGGATACATAGGATGTCCAGCTTCTTTCTTACCATCATGCCATCCACTTCCATGCCTCACCCTATCAGTGAACCTACTTTGAATCTGGCAATTCTTAATATATGTTTGTTAGGTTGATTGGATTTATATCCAGGTACTCGCTCAACAGTGCTAACCCAGGTAACCCAGACTGGGCAAGTGGACCCGTCCAGCCAGTAGCTGACTGAACCAGGGCTGGGCTTTATGGCAGGCACTCACTGGCAAATTGGGGTACATACACCTCTACTACCATTAGCCTGGGTCCCTGGTTTAGGTTGGAGTACGCTGGGTTGTCAAACCACTTATCACTGACAAATACACGTGCCCATTTTGGTGATACTAATCAACACAACTAGATCACGTAGAGTCATATTTTTATACCATCAAGTGGCTTGCCCTGCCATGGTGCACAGTCTGTGGTCTGTATTCTCTTATCCTGAGGATACAGCGCACCACAGTAGATACCCAAATTGGTTGGTGTATACAATGCTTCACCCGATAGGTACCATCTAGAGTCAGTACTGCTGCCACAGTTCCATTCTTAGGGGAGTTTGAGATGGAAATACTCTAAGAGTCAAGATAACTAGTCTGAAAATACAATTATAAAAAGAACCAGTGCTGATGCAGTTGTTAATGGTAACCACAGAAAAACAAAAGAAGAAGTTCAAGTCAAAGGGAATCAGATAAAGAATGGGGCCCTAAGCATACTAAAAATCAATCATACAGTCCAGACTAAAATATTAAATACTAATAAAACAAAGTCTGAATAAACTGGAGTGTCGAACTAGTAATGAAGTACTATTTTGTCTCCAGACAAAAACAAGGTGCAACAAAATTTGCTTCACTGAAGGTCATTTAGCACCAAGTTAACAAAAAGACCCCAGAGAAGCAAAAGACAAAAAAAAAAAATCTGGGAGCCAAAATGAAGAAAAGTTTGTGTGTGTGTGTGTGTGTGTGTGTGTGTGTGTGTGTGTGTGTGTGTGTGTGTGTGTGTGTGTGTGTGTGTGTGTACGTGAGTGCATGTGTGTGTGAGCTTGTGTGTGAGAACAGGCAAGAAAACAGCACCCGTCAGAGTAACCCTTGAAGAGAGAAAAAAAAAATAAAGTATATGAAAAACTGCAATCATATGTGTATTAAAAACAAGCAAAATGATACTTTCACCCAAGGGCTTTATCAAATCACTATTAAAACTGAGCATTCAAGAAATCAACCATACACTAAAAAATAGAGAGAAAAGCAGTTTAAAAATAACATGAAAAAAACAAAAAATGCAAATGAATATGTATACGTTGTAGCAGAGCATACAGTAAGCAAAAAGCATAAAAAATAAAGGCATAAAAAATGCCTGAGAAAGAGTGAAGACCATAGCAAACAAAGCATATCATAACCATTAATAAAATGATATGTGTGCCAGTTTCGTAAGCTGAAGAATACATTTAAGTGAATAAGCAAAATTAAGTCCAGGTGGGTTATAGACATTCCTGCAATCAGCAAAACTGCTGCTTTTGGTTACATCAGTTTCTGTGATTGCAGGAAAAGTTCTCTGAATCCCAGAAAATGTTTCTTAAACTAATGTAAACTGTTTACTTTGGTGCACTTTTCATGTTACAATAAGATCACAGCTGAAAAGGAACCTACTAGTCATGCTTACTTATCTTAAGCTAACAATAAAAAGTAAAATTCCTCCAAATTCTACATGGAAAGTATGATGTAGTACTATTACCATTCAGTTGCATAGTTTTACTTTGATACAACAGTAAATACTTAACATGTCAATACCAGGTTTTTTGGAAATATGCACCATCTGCCAAAATGTTCCACCATCTCAAGAAGAAGTACCCTAACCTCAAAAATTCAAGTTTACACAAAATGCACATTTAGCCAATTAGGCTTTCTTAAAAAAAGAAGATTTAACAAAATATATGACCACAAACCATGATAGCTATATCAATTAAAGCATAAAATCCTAGCACATCTCATTACATAAAATAAATGCACTCTGGAGCAAACTACAGATGTTACACCATTACTGGGATTAGTATAGAAAATGCAAATAAATGTATGAAAATACTTAATTTGATTTGCTGTACTAGAGATGTCAAAGCTAAACTACCAACAAGATGTTATCATGTTGTGGGTCTTGTTTGGGAAACACTTTTGATTTGCTAATAAGAATAAATGGTATTTAAGCATCTTGAGGAAATCAAAATGACTAAGAAGTGTTCTTAGCTGCATGGCTACATTTGAAGTGTATTCTGTATTTCTGAGTCCTGTAATGAATAAGTTCCCTCGCTCCTCCTCCCAATATTACCAGCTTGTCTTAGCATAGTGTAAATTCTATAATGATTTCCAATCTGTAGATGGCATGACACAGTTCTGTTTAATTGCTAGTGTGGAACAGAATTGGCTACAGAGTTTACAGATGCAGCAAATTTCCAGAAAGCTTGTACTATGGGAAATATTAAGCCAGTTGGTTTATTGAAAAATGACATAGTCGAATTCAAAGTTTGTGATTTAAAAATGGATTTTCTTTTCTTTTTTTTTTTTTTTATTTTTGTTCTTCTCCCTTTAGTAAGGGTTTTTGAATTATGGGAGAGGTCATATTCTAGATGGAAGTTGAGTAAATTTTGGGAAATAACTTTCTCAATCAATGGATTTCAAATGTAGAGATACTTTAGAAAACCCAACTGGTTTCCATTTTTAGTTTGCAACGAATTAACATTATGTTAAGTGACAGGAATGATTAAATTTTAATGGATAAGTGTTTGGCATTTTATATATTTTGTCACAGATATTGTAAAGAGGTACAGAGCTTTCCAGTTCCTGTGTCTGACCTGCAACTTGGGCAGTATCCAAAAGAGCTTGACCTTTATTTCATTAAATCATACATGCAGATTTTTGCAGCCAGAAACTGATGAATTTGATGGGTAAGATAGTGACCAAGGTATTTTTCTGATAATAGAAAGAACTGACTGTTCCCTCAATACATCAAAGTCATCAATATACAGGAGATGCCCCTTCCCATTTGTTACCATGGTTCATAGGTTCATAGGTTCATAGGCAGATACTAGGCTATCTGCCCTAGGACATTTATAAGCCTAGCCAGAGTATATTTGGCTTCCACCTCCCTATTAGATTAGCCTACTGTGCCTCTGTAAAGTAGGTCACAGAAGGTACCCTTTTAAGATTAGTTTACTGTGCCTCTGTCTAGCAGGGACACAGGAGAGATCACAGGGGTGAATTTGCGATCTCCCATCCACGCGTCCAAATTTCGCTTGAAGAGGGTCATCGAGGGGCTATGTCTAACATGAACTGGGATTCTATTCCAGAGTGAGGGGAGCCTCTGGGAAATGAATCTGTCCCTCCAGCATGCCCTATTTATTTTGTGCTGAGGTTTAGGTCCCTGGAGCGTGTAGCTCTAAGGGACCTGGATTTCTTGTGATGGAGCATGTCCATTAATTCTAGATTTGACATGGCTTTGTACGTCAGGCATAGATCGCCTCTGAGTAGGCAGTAAGCAACTGAGTAGAGCTGGAGTTTCTTTAGTCGAGCTGCATAGGACATCTGTTTGTAGCCCATGATCCTCTTGATGAGGTACCTTTGGGGTCTCTCTAGTTGCTGCAGGTGTCGGGTAAGGTACATCCCAAAAGGGACATTGTATTCAATTATGGGCCTGATGAGTGACGAGTAGAGGGGCACAATGACCTCTCTTGACCTAGATGCGAACCCTTTTGTGATAAGGTGGGCTATATAGAAGGTCTTTCTAACCACTTTGGCAACTTGATTATCAAAGGAGAGATTACTATCTACGTTGGTCCACAAATCTCTATAGTGTTTGTATAAACAGAGAAAAAGAATGGATGCAGGATGCCTGCCAGAATAGTTGCTGTATAAGAAAAATGTTCGCTTATTTTTATATCATATAATGTTCCACTAAGTTAGCTAGTGAAGAATGAGGGAAAGTCATAAATAGATTACAACTGTGCCTGTTTCGTTCATTTCCAATACTGGCAACTTCTGAAGCCTTTTGTCATATAGGAATAAAATTGGGTAAAACTTCCAAACAAATCAAAAATAACTATGTCAGAAATATATATATACATATAGATATAGATACAATTATAGGTATAGATATAGATATATTCTCTGTTGTAAAAAATGCAATGTTGCAGTAGAAATTACTATTTCAATACGGTGGAATATAAAACTGTAGCATGTAAAGAACCAACAATCACACAGACAAATTTGCAGCTCAAAAAGAATGAAACAGAAAAACTCAGTATAAAGCAGACTATTCCTAAGTAAAGAAGAGTAACACATAGTATAATGTAGATGAGCACCAAGTAAGGAATAACATGGCATTATCTGCAAGAGACCAATGCAGCATTATGATACATATGTAGGTATTATCTAAATTGTATTGCTACTATAGCAGTGGAGCACATTAACTAACAGAGAAACTTACCATCCATAGGTTTATATTTTTTAATGGCAATCAAAAATAAGTAATTAAATAAACTGCATGCATCTATGCACATGTTTAGATTATCATACAAAGTGCCACTGCAAATATTTTTTGTAAAACAAAGTTGTTTGAGATAATCCAATCATGTAGAGTTTAGGAAAGGTTGAGAGCTTACCTTTTTGTATGAATGAGGGGCACGTGCAAGTCTCATTTAAGTGATCATGTACTTTTTGCTAAATTCCTTTTTTTGTATAATATTTCTAATAAGATAAGGACTGTGGTTTGAATTTGATGGACATATTTTGCTAAATCTTTTTTCATCAAGGGATAAACGAAAGGGAGTATGTATTATAGTGATACTGTCATCATTTTAGCTAAGAAAGGAATGTGGCTAAAATACAAATTCTAGTTTGCCTCAGAAAAATGGGTAAACATATTCTCTAGAAACTTTTATCTTAGAGTGGAAATCAGAAGGGGGGAACTGCGCAAAAACTGGTAGAGATCTTCTATTATGAAAGACAGTGCAATGATGCTCCAATTGTGAAGCTACGTTACTGAATCTATTAATTGCATTTAGTGAGTTGGAGGAGGTTGGTGTCGTGGGAGGAATTTATTTTTAGAATTAGTACAGTACCATTATTTCTTGGTATGCGTACATGGTTAACTATGCCTTTTTAATGTCAGGTGTAAAATAGTTAGAAATAAAGCAGTAGGTCTTAAGTTGTGCATTATCCTTTTTTAATAATAATGCAGTGGGCTGCAATGTAAAACCAAGATATTTATATTGTCAGATAATGATTAAATACTAGTGCGTTGGAGACATCATACAAAAAGAACTAAAAAATGAGAGCATTTGTTTTGAACCAATAGGTCGGGGCTGAAGTTTTACCAAATAATGACAGAGAAATTGCAGATTACCATTGGCATATTAGGCAGAAATATCGTTGTAGTAGTTTTTGAAATCTGTACGATTTGGAGAGTATGGAATCATCCATATAAAAGAAGATATTAGTCACTAGAAGGATAGAGGTAAAATTTATAAATACAGAAAATATAATATCTCTGTGTGACAATGCCCTGAGCAGTAATGTTGCACTCATCCATTGATGTGCTTCTCACCTGCACTTTAAGGATCATATTGGTTAGGAAATTCCTTAGCCAGTATATAGTATTAGCACCGAAGCTTTATAGGTCTTATTTACTAAATGCAAGTTTATTGCTGATAGCATCAAAGGCCCTGCTTATGTCATTAAAACCTGCAACTGTAAGAAACCCTTTTCATTAAAGGGAGAATTTTGTCAATTTTATTGTATATAGTGGTTTGAGCATTGTCTATGCTCCTGATCACATGTTGGGAAAATGTTAACAATCCTTACTTGCGGAAATGTTCAAAGAGCTGATTATTTATGACTTTCTGAAAAATTGTAGTTAATTGGACAGAAGAAGGATAGAGTGTGGAAATGAAGGAAGCAGGTGATTTTTAGGAACAGGATTAATGATAAAATGCTGAAATTGAGCTGAAATTGTTCCATTGAAAATAAATAGGTTAAATACATGAACAAGGGATTTATTGAGGGGGGTGGGGTACACTGTAATGGTCAGAGAGAACTGAATCCTCTTTGTATTCTGAGATAAAGCTGATACACACACACACACACACACACACACACACACACACACACATACACAAACACACACACACACACATATATATATATATATATATATATATATATATATATATATATACATATATATATATATATATGCATATATATGGGTCGCCTTCAAAACATCTAAAACCGGGGGGCATGGCCAAGATGCCAAAGAGATAACAGCACTTTTTAGATGCTCTGCCTAATAGAAGTTTTTTCTGACAGGATTTTTTCTTAAGATTATTTTCAAAACATTTAATTTTTCTCTCACTTATACTTTTGGATATTGTGGTTTATTTTTTCCACAAATAATTACATTTTGCTGAACAGAAAGTGAGTTTTTTCTTGTCAGAAGTACTGCTGCTGATTACAATAGACACTGTCAGTCATACGTCATTCAAAAGCTTCTCTCCAGGAAAGTTCTATGAAGAAAAAACTACAAACAATAATCACTAGTATTGAAGATCTTTCAATAAAAATGGACAATTTAGAAAAAAATAATGGAAAACATGAAGAAAGAAAAAAAAAACAGATTGATGAGTTGAAAAAGACACACAGATCAGGTAGTAGAAATCGAAGAATCTCTAAATGAAATAGATGGAAGACAACATGAAAATGATAACCAAACTTGACTTCTTAGTAAAGCAAAACACCCTACTTTCAGACAAGCTGGAAGACTTAGAGTCAAGATCATGAAGAAATTATATTAGAATATATGGTATACCAGAAAAAAATGGAAGGAAACAACATAATACAATTTTTAAATGACTGGTTACCCAAAACTTTAAACTTGCCTGCATCTCTTTCTTTTGGTATAGAGAGAGCTCTTCAGTCTCTCTCAAATATGTCACTGTCAAAAAATCCTAATGCTTCAAGATCCATCATCGTCAAATTTTTATCATCCCAGGACAAGTACTTAATTCTGCGGTCAGCCTGGTCAGGTAATCTTATACAAATAAATGGTCGAAACATAAGATTTGACAATGACTACACCTCTACTATAATAACCAAAAGAAAAGCCTGCATTCCTCTCATTAAAAGTTTGAAGAAAGCAGAAATTAAAGCACCAATCATTTTTCTTGCCAGAATCAAGATTAATCTTTCTGAAGGAACAAAAATATTTAATAACCTCGAAGATGCCTCTGAATATGTGAAAAAAAAATAAGATACTGGAAAATGTTGAAGATATGGACATCTCCTTACCTAGCTTAAAAAGACAGGCAACAACCGGTAAAATGTCTGCAAATGATAAAGTAAGTAAGAAGCTCAAAGGGAAATAATATAAATGAAAAACTTCTACAATTCCTTCAACCATCGGAATATACCTATTTTTTGCTGCATATTACCCTCTTCAGAGAAAAATAAATAATTTAAGGTAAAGTCATTACAATTTTTTTAATTTCTTTTTTATTTATTTATTTATTTATCTTTTTAATTATTTATTAAACTAAATATTTTAATCCTAGCACATTACATATTAGAAAATAGGTACAAAGAAAACTCTTTATTATTTGATTTACATAAATACTTATTAGTTTTGTCTGTTGTAAAAGCACAGTAAAGAGAACCGGGAGTCCTTCTCATTAGTGTGTTATATGAGATAACACAATTTCTTTTCTATCCGTTATCTGTATTCTTCTTATATGATAGTGATTAAGTCTTTTTAGACCTAAAATGGTAATGGTTAGTAAAGTTTATGTTAGATACCTTAAAATTATTTGTAATGATTAATGGTCATGTTAAATCAAATGTGTCCTTACTGAGAACGCTTCCAGCTGTGTTGTGGTGGTTTCATGTATATTTGGGAACTTTGCGTCGCTGATAGATGTGATGTGCAGACACATATGCTGTTAATGACTAATTTTCTTTGAAACCTTTGGGATGTCTATTTTCAAAAGAGTTGTGTTTCATGTGCTTAGTTCTGTGTTGATGATTTGGGGAAGCTTATAGATATGGAGGTCTGTGATTTAGAGAGAGAAATTGATTTCTCTTGTCAAATATATTAACATTGTTTAACATCTCTTGTTTTATTCTTTTTTTGCTTGGCTTTTCTCATTAGTATCTCGTGAACCTTTAGCATAGCATTCAAATGATCTCACAGATCAAGCTTTTAACCGCCAAATTTCAAGAGGCAAAAGAATGTCTCCACGAGAACTCTCAGGGATGCTCTCACCATACCGCTGCAAGATGCTCTAATATAGACATGTCCAACCTACAGCCCGCGGGCCGCATGCAGCCCTCAGAGCTCTTCCATGCGGCCCTCAACCTCTAACAGCAACATCGATGTATGCATGCCCCAAAACACTTTTTTGTTTTGTGTTTTTTGCTCCCGTGACCTGTAATGCTAATGTCGGTGTGCGCATGCGCCAAAGCACCCTTCTAGTTTTGTTTTTGAGCCAAAAAAGGGTCAGTGTGTTTACGCCATTATTTTGCACTGAACAATCAGTGTGTGTGTTCTCGCTGAAGAGGGACTCATGTATGGATTTGCTGCTGTTGCCTTTGAAAGGGACAGCAATTACTTGTGTTAATAGGTAAGTATGGAGTGAGTGAGTGCATGCATGAAAGCAGAATTCTGTGTGTGAAAGTAGAAGAAGAGTGCGTGTGTATATGTGTGCATGACAGAGAGAGACGCATGCACAAAGAGGCTAACAATGATCAGTCTACCTACTTGAACACAAACAAGTTAGCTCACAAATATATCATAAATTAAGAGTATACTTTCATTAAATTGTGGCCTTCCTGACAGGGAGAGTGTTGTATTGAACATGAACTCATACCTCTTAACTGTATGGATTTTCAAATAATGTCTGTATTTTTGTCTCATCTTCCAATTTGTGTCTTTTGCTTAGGAAATAAAAGTAGTCATCCTAGGTAATGCAGTTCCACAGAGTAAGAATGAGAAAGCAGCCTAGGGTTAATGGGTCAGTAGTGGACTGACTATGTGGGACTGTAGCATATAAAATTGTATTGTTTTTTCGGACAAACAAAAAAGCACCTAGTACTGTTTTTTCATTGGTGTGTTCTAAGCAGTGGTAGATTGGACAACAGTAAGCATAGCTTTGGCGGATCATCAATACTGGCAAATCAAGTGGGCACAATGTCATTTTTTAAATGTTGGGGATTTTAGTGTGTATGTGTGTGCTTATGTGTTGGGAGTGCTGCAACAGTAGATGATTATTAAAGACAGAGACTTACAGACTGTGGAGAATATGTTTCTTTGTTTCAAAACCTAATACTTGGGTACGCATGCCAGAAGTAGATTTTTTAAGACATAGCTTCTTGCCATTTACAGTGGATGGATGTTTACATTTAATGGACAATGTATTAGCGTGGGCCCGTGGGGTTCTGAAGGATGCCAAGTCTACCACTGCCAATGTCTTGTAAAGTGACTTGGAAATGGATATTGGGATGTTACTGAAAAATATAGTAAGTGGGCTTAGAAATATAGTTTAATTAAACAAAGTGTACTTTCAATTTATAGCCCATAATTTAATTTATTTCAGGTAGTCCAGATTCTGGTAGATTGTATAGCATTAGACTTAATTAGGGAGAGCTGTCATTCTGGGGAAACAAACAGCCCTAGTTTCAGTGAAAGCTCTGTGGTTGCTTGCAGGTAGGAAGTTGCAGGATGTTGATGCAATGTGTTTTATTTATTATTTTTAATGCATTTGTCATTTCAAAGCATGGTTTTCTTTGATGCAAAAGAAGGCAGGACTGAATGAGCCATATAATGTTTAACTGACAATAATGGGATGGAAAGATTATAAGTGATGTATAATGTTTGTAGCTACAGTTGTTTCAATGGTGTCTGTAATGCATAACTATTTTTGGGCCTGTGTCCCACTTTTGTTTTTCGCTTTGTCCAGATTTCTTGCTCTAAGGTTGAGAGGTATGGTTCCATACTAAATCAAAAATTGTATTTACCTTGGAAGACTTTTCAGCATAATTTAGAAAAACAGAGCCTTTTTAATATCTCTGCTTATTTCCAATATAAACTGCCATGTAACCTTGCAAATAACCTTCTTATTAAGCTACTTTACTCCTTTTGGAATTGACAGGTATGATTCATCTGCTCGGACATAAGCATAGAGTGCTAATGTGAGTTTGATTTCTTGCAGGAGTCTGTGGTTTACATAATCACAATAACTTTTTGTGTTTCTGGGTGTGTAATAAATTTAACAATTTTAAAGATGTTTTCCAAAAATAAATAAATATATAATAAATAAATAATCCTCTCTACACTTTGAGCTATTGACAAAGTCTGGGCATTTTTTTTTTTTTTCAAAAGCGAAGGTCAGCATTACAGCTCAGTAAACTGTGAGTAACTTCTGCACAAATTAAAATGTCTGAATGTCAAATGGCTTTAGATTGGAGGGACGTTTATTTTTATTTATTTTATTTTATTTTACATTTGTTTACCGGGAAAGTCTGACTGGACACAGGTCCATTTTCAGCGGAGGCCCGGGGAGAAAAGCTCCAAAAATAACACAAAACAATATAATACAATACATGAGAGAGAGACAGCAAATTATGGATGTAGTACTCATACAATATGGCAGAGATTACATCTCATAACAGGGAGAATCATTGAGATACAGAATAAACTTAAAAACATTTCTTTTTTTACAGTTATAATTACAGCAAGGCAAATATCAAGTTTTTAGGAGAAAGCTGTTTGTACGTAGCTGAAGCTCTGAAACAATCTTTTGGTATGGATTAACCTGGGGATTGACACAAGTTATATGTTTACACCAGTATGTAGCATTATAGTTTATGGTTTTCTTATTGATTTACGTTTTGCCGAGCAGTTGTTTGTTGATTTATTGATGGTCCTTTTGGTGGAGGGAAATTACATGGATGAATCCATCTCTATTATGATTTTTTTTTCAGATATTTTGACTTCTAGACAATTTCATTCAGTGAGTGGGTGTCATGTGATTACTGAGGTTGCCTATTTTACAAGTAGAGGCTTTTGTGTGTGTGTGTGTGTGTGTGTGTGTGTGTGTGTGTGTGTGTGTGTGTGTGTGTGTCTGTGTGTAAGAGAGAGAGATTTAATATGTATACTGAATATAATTTTGCAAATGGAATTCTTAGTTAAACATGCCCCTCTTTTCGGGCAACTAGACTTGAGTAACCAATATTAGATTTTAGCCATCCAGCTGGGAAAGGTTAGTATGTGGATTTTCCATCTGTTGTGATGAAGGCTATGCTACTTACCCAAGGATTACATTTATTGCTATCCATCCAGCCATCGTGTTGCTGAACTACATTGTTTGATAATGAGAGGACCTTTTTACAGAAGTTGAAGTTTTTTGTGTCAAGAACCTGTCCATAAAAAGTGGCTTGTTTATGTTGCAGTGAAGGCTGTGGTCTTTGTAGTGAGCGTTTTAAGTATAACCAGTATTTCTGAGGTAGAGGAAGACTCTTAAGGCAGGATCTTTCTTAGCCTGGAAAGCAAGCAAATGATGAAATTGATAGGGGCCAGTGAGAGACAGAGGAAAGCAAGAAGCTTTCTAGTCTGTTCGGATAACTACGTGAACTTAGTCCTTTGAACTTTTTTGCCAGAAATGGTTGTAGTCTTTCTTTTGGCAGGGTGTTTTGCTGAACCACATGCCAGAAGGGGCATTGAACTCAATAATGGCTCTTGTAAAGGAAGAATACAGGGATGTTATGACCTCCTTGTCCCTGGATGAGATACCCTTACTAATGAAGTGGGCCATGTAAAAAGCTTTCCTTACAACGGAGACAATGTGGTGGTCAAAAGTCAGGTTTCTATCAACCTGGGTGCCCAAGTACCATACAACTTATTGCGTGCTTACAACGTTGTTATTAATGTGATAATTTATGGGGACATCACTCTCCTCCAAGGGGGTGATGATGCATTTTTTGGCATTTAGCTTGAAGCCATATTTCCAGCACCAGTTATTTGTTTGGGTGAGACCCTGTTGTAGCTTATTCAGAATTGTTTTATTAAGTCAGTGATATGAATTCTTTACTTTATTCCAAATTTGTTGGGTTATTTTTGTGGATTATAGTATTGTAGGACTGCTGATGTTGACATTTTACGTAGCTGGACTGCTGGAATGGTTTTCCCAGTGAGAAATGCTAGTGCTGTAGTGAATATATGTTTATTTGTAAAAAATATATATATATGTGTATGTATATATATATATATATATATATATATATATATATATATATATATATATATATATATATATATATATATATATATATATACATATATATATATATAATATAGATATATTAACTAAGATGTTAGAGTTAACTGTTAGATTAGAGAATTAAAATTAGAATGAGAATTAGAATTTTAAGGCAAATATTAGGAATTTATTATATTTATTCATTGTTCAAATGCACCTACAGTACAGCCAGGAGGTCGACTGTGGTCTTCCGGAGCAACAAAAGAGTTAATTATATGATCTATTTTATATGCGGCCCTACGACCGTTTCTGTTCACTCAATGCAGCCCTAGCAAGCCAAAAGGTTGGACACCCCTGCGATGTATTTTAAAGAAACCTTTTATTGACCATTAAAATCCCATTGCATATTCATTAATCCAGAATCTGCCAGTTGGTCAAAAAACAGAACAACGGAACATTTAATGTCAGTATATATTTAGTAATTAATATGAATAAGCACAATTTGTTTTGTAAATAACTTGTAAAGTTAATAAGTTAAAAATGAAAAGTGGTGTGGTAAGCATTACATTTCTGCATAAAATGCTTGGTGCTTGTGTACTGTTGCAGCCAGATTTTCGGGATTACGAAAGGCACATAGTTGCATACAGATGGCTGCCTGAAAAATTTCAGCCGGCTTATGATAGTTGCTGATAATGTCCGGAAGGTGTGTGTGGGTTTCAGAAGCAGCAGACTTTTTAAATTGCATGAAATACCTCCCTGGTATCAGATGTTGGCTTCTTGATAGTAAGGAACATGTTAGTCTTGTCTGTCTTGTTGTGAGTCATCATTGAGAACCATGGTTTCACACATGTTTTTGAACTGTATCAACTTGTGGTATATGCCATTTCCAGAAGTCCCATTAATTGTTTTGGTCATTAGGAGGAATTATGATTGGTATTTATAGTTAAACATAAGGACCTGTCGTTAAAACACAATGACATGTACAACGGAACAAAAGTGGTTGCGGTAGTGCATAGGTACCAAATATTTCTTAAAGGCATGCCATATATGCACAGACAGAACAGCAGAATACTTTATATGTGTATGTGTATGTTTGCATGTGTATGTATGTGTGTCTGGGTGTGTGTGTTTGCGTATGTGTGAGATATCTGAATATTGGTATATGTTCAGATTGTCAAATGATTTGCATGGTGCAGATGTTGTCTCATATAATATACCTGCTGATTGGCTTTTAATGAAAATAATTATATAAATGGGTACAGAAATGGAGTGTTATATCTTTTCTGTTCTTCATGTCTGCTCATTCGTGAAGTTATTATGCCACTCTATAGTTGGTAAATGTGCTGTTTCACTTTGGATTTCAGCACACTGGCTACAATTCATTCTGTGACTCTTATGGTACTATTTAGGTATGCAAATAGTGTGAATGAATAATATTCTAAAGCATAAAGTCTAATAAAGGTGCTTATTCATAATTAATTGATGTTTATGTTGCTTTTCTATTAACAATACTTCATTAAGCATAACCCCTACAGTAGCGCACTTTGAACACTAGATGGCAACAGCTGCAAAGGGACACAGCGAAAACATCGGCTGGTTTATTTTGTAACTGTTTATGTCAAAAGATAATCAGAGGAAATACATTAACAATGTGATGTTTAAAAGTGTATTGCTTTAGAATGTCAGAGCGCAGTGACTTCATTTTTCAACATTTTTTATCAAATCATCTATGGAGTCAATATTAATGTTCATTATTTAAAATTGTAATCTTCCTGTCACTGGAAAGCAAAGTAATTGTTAGGTCAATTCTGCCAGCTTTGCATAACTGCAAGTTTCACTAAACCAACTCTTTCTATTCTAGGGATTTTTCTAATATGAAGAAGTTATAATTAAAACAGGTGATTATATGTGCTGTGCAGAAAAGCAATGGGTTTGTGGGCTAAATATCAATATGTTAGTTTCATCCAGAACACACTGTCATAAAAATTTTTGTCATAAGCAAATGTTTTATTTTGAACTCCATTGGTTCTCTAGATGCCTTTCTTTCTCTTGTTAAGATATGTTATTATTTTGGTGATCATTTATACCTTGACTATCTATATAGTTATCATAACACACATTTTACTATTGTTTTGCAAGCAAATATTGATGTTGCTGCAATACTACTGAAACGTTCTTACATAATTTTATGTTTCATGACAGGTTTTTATGCATATATGTACGTACAGTTTGGATTCTTAATTAGGTAAGTTATAATTTCATGCAGTGTGATAGCTAAATGTATGTATTATTTAATCTTGACATAAGGAGAGATGAAATAATATATCAAAATATATGCTCTGAGAAGTTTCCTTATTAATTTGAAAATTACAATACCTATGGTAGTTGATACTCCGCCCATCTTACAAAAATCTAACACAATACTTCAGCTACCCAACAGATGCTTATGATAAGGAAATGTTTAGATAAGCTTTGAGCATAATTTGAAGACTAGAAAAAAAGAAAATAGATCTATAGGTTATATAATAGTTATCTCCTACATAATTTTAGAAGTAGGTAAAATAATATGTAAATGAAGGTTTGTTTTTGTTTTCTTTTAATAGATTTGAAATATAATAAAAAGATGAAAAAGAAGAAAATTATAAGATAAAAGAATTCTCAAAGATATCTCATTATTATTAATATCTTTTAGAAATATAACCCATAACCTTTCTGGTATATTTATCCCTATCTATTTATTAATTTTTAACTTTTAAAATTTTATTTTTATTTTATTTTATATGTACAAGTACTCTAGTAATAGAAATGTTTGAACTCTAAGGTTGTGGTCTTAATTTAATTACTTAATAGACCATAGTAACATTTATACATCTTGGAGAGTTAATAGGTTCCTAGTTTGTTGGTCTAATAATATATTAGGTAACTGCATTGGTGAATAGTAGTCTTGTGCACTAATGATGATAGCGGGTGGTATTGATGATTTATTCATCAATCCAGGAACTAGATGTTTCATGGTTAGTTTTGTATATAGTTATGTTTTTATGTTCTCTGAATTTTATCCATTGTATAAGTCCAAAATAGTATATAGTTGTCAAAAGTATAACTTAATTAATGTCTGTGTTTAAATGTTTATCTTTGAATGTAAATGGTCTTAACAACCCTACTAAGAGAGGAAAATTGGCTAAATATCTGGCTTCTAATAAAGTTGATATTGTATTTATGCAAAAAACACATATTATTCAGAAAGACTTAGGCAAACTATATTTTAATGGATATAATATTCTAACCGAATCTCATTTCCAAACTAAGAGAAGAGGAACAATGATTTTATGGAAGAAATCTTTACTAATTCCTAAAATAATTGATAATTTTACTGATAAAAATGGCATGTTATGTTTAGTAGTATTGGAGTTAAATAAGAAATATTTCACTTTAGCCAATGTCTATTGGTTACCTGGTATTGGTGCTAAATCGGCAAATAAATACTTGGAAATAATATCAGCAAAATCCAAAGGAGATATCATCATGGCAGGCAATTTTAATTGTATCTTATCAGTTAAAGATACTACTAAAAGAAGTAATGTTAAGATGCAAGTCCCAGCTAAAAATTTGATTAGTTTTGTCTCGTTATATAATCTTAAAGATATATATGTGATCAAAGAACAGAGTTCTCTTAATTTTACACATTTCTCTTATAGATATGGCACTCAGACAACCATTGATAAAGTGTTTATATCTGATAACTTAATACCTAAGACACATGATGTTTTCATCACTTTCTGCCCTCTGTCAGACCACAATACCATAATATTTAAAATTAACATTAAACTGAATGATCTTATTCATTGGCAAAGACTACCAGCTTATATTATTAAGATAAAGGGATTTAAGGAATGGTATATTAATGAATTGAATTATTTCCTTGAAATTAATAATAATATTGATACAAATAAAATAATTATTTAGGATTCTTTAAAGTCTTATTTATATGGGAAAATAAAAACCTGGTATCTTCATAAGAGGAAAGAATGGGACAAAGAATTATTCGCCATACAATTGAAAATTGACACTTTAAAAATGAAACTATACCCTAAAGATATGGGTTATAACTTGGAATTAAAAGAACTAAACCTTGACTATTTAGAAATCCTTAGTCATAAAGTAGCAATTAATCCAGAAAGATTAAAATTGCAAACATATTCCTCCAACCCCAAACATATGCGCAGATTAGCAGTTAAAGCAAAAAATTTGACTAAAAATAGATATATAACACAGATAATAGATACTTCTAAACACAAATCAAAACACTTTTCAGATCTAAAAGAAATTTTGGAGATTTTTCGTTCCTATCATGAATCCGTGAATAAAACAAATCTAAACTTTACTAAAAGTAATTCAAAAGTAGAATTTTTAAGAAATAATATCAATAACAAATTTTCTAAGGAACAAAATAATAGATTACTTAAATCCATATCATTGATAGAAGTTAAAGACAGAATACAAAACCTTAAAAATAATAAAGCCCCTGGTCTTGATGGTATAATAGGTGAATTATATAAAATCTTCCCTGATAATGTTTTGAAAATATTAGTAATAGCACTTGAAGAATTTGAAACATGTGGTAAATTTTTTCCTTCATGGAAATATTCATTAATTTCTCCCATTCTAAAGCAGGGTAAAGATTCTAAACGTGTTTCCTCATATCCCCCCATTTCCTTGTTAAATATTGACTATAAAATATTCACTTCTATATTAGCTAATAGACTAAATCAAATGATGCCGACTTTAATAAACAATGATCAGGCAGGTTTTATATTAAACAGAAAAGTTCATGATAATATTTTTAGACTCCTAACATTAATAGATTTTGCAAATAATAAAAAAAAGAACTTTCAGTCATTAGCCTAGACCTAGGTAAAGCATTTGATTCTGTTAATTGGACATATTTATACATGGTACTAGAAGAATTAAAATTTTTTTCTGATTTTATAGATTTATTAAAGAAACTATACGAATGCTCTATAGCTTATATTAAAATTGGTGCCTTTTTATCTGGCCCATTTAAAATACTAAAAGGCACTAGACAAGGTTGCCCTTTGTCTCCTTTATTATTTGCATTATCAATAGAACCCTTTGCCAATTTTATAAGAAACAATGTCAATATAAGAAGTTTTGAAGTAGATGCAAACTATTCCTCTAAAATTCTACTTTTTGCTGACGACATCTTATTAACAATTGGCAATATTGATTTATCAATTGGCCACGTTATTAGATCATTAAAACTCTTCAAATAGATCTCAAGTCTTAGTTTTAATCAGAATAAAACAGAAACTATTATTATAAATAAAAAAATAAGTAACACCTTATCTATTCATAATAATTTTAATTGGACCAATGACAAATTGAAATTTCTAGGGATTTATATTCATACTAAATGGAAAGACACTATAAAAACAAATTATAAAATTTTGTTAGAGCAAATTAGAGAGTATATTATTAAATGGAATAAAATGCTCCTTACCATGGAAGAAAGATTATCCCTGATAAAGATGATTTTATTACCACAAATTCTATTTTTTCTTCAAGCGCTAGTAGCTCCTCCTTCTAGGAAGCAACTAAAATATTTAAATTCTTTATTAATTAAATTTTATGACATCCTCAAAAACTGAGAATTAAATATGACTGGCACTATAAAAACTGGACTGAAGGAGGAATTGATTTTCCTAATCTTGAACTTTATGCAGATGCTATTATTCTTAATATAACAAGTTTATGGTTAAGCCCAAAAAACTCGTCAAATTGGAAATATTTACATAAAGCAATCCTATTAAGTAATATTGAATCTGTAACTAAGGGTATAGACTACTCTGAAAATATTAAGTTTTTCATAGTAATTAAAGAATTTTTTTTAATAGTGAGGTGAAACATTTAAAATGTATTCCTATAATTAATTATATCTTGCAAAATTTTAAAAAAGTAATAAATAAAAATCTACTAACTAATAATTTGTCCATCTTAATGTTCCCAATAATCTTAACCAATGGTTGTTTGGACTCCTTTAACATGGCGAAAATAAAAATTATGGAAGAAATGGTTTAATATTTTGGCACCAATTTTTAGGAGACAATAATATTCATGACATCACTTATCTCTTAGCTAGATATAATGTCTCCCATAATAATTGGTTAAATATACAAATCTTTAGAGAGTTTATCCTAGCAGAATCCAAGATATATCACTTTTCTGGTATAACAGACCTTCCCAAAAAGTTATCTATCCTTTTTGAATTTTCCCATTTAGGATATAATGTAGGTATTTCAATATCTAGATTTTATAGTATTCTTAGATCTGATTCAATAATATCAGAAAACAATTTATGGAACTACATGATTAATTTCAATAACACACAATTATCAGAAAATGATAAAATATTAATTCTTAAATTTGTACATTGTACATCTTCATCTACATATTGGAAAATTTTCACTTGGAAATTTATCCATAGAAGTTTTATTACACCACAAAAAGCCACTAGAATAAACAAGAAGGACTCTTGTAGATGTTGGAGATGTGATGAGCTATTGGATGCTGATTTGTCACATATGTTTCTAGAATGTAGAACAGTAACACCATTTTGGACTGAGATTAAAAACTTTATTAAAGCTTTGTGGTCAGACAGATGTGAAATTTCTAATTCTTTGTTGCTTTTTAATGCACCAATGCCAAGGTATGTTCCATTAAATCAAATGAAACTTCTTTGGGCCCTTCTTGTTATAGCAAGAAAAATCATTACCAGAAACAGGAAATGTAGAGATATCCTCTCTTTTAATGAATGTATATCTCTTACTAAGATTATTTGTAGTAGGGAATTACAAACAGCTTTGTTACGTACCTCAAATGTGACTCATAAACAAATTGCATGAATAAAGCTCAAAAGATTATTAGACAAAATGTAATCTTTATTGAAGACTTAGCAACTATTCTAGACTCCGAATATAGTTTGTATATAGTTTGTATCAATACACTGTGTTTCATTAATTGTGAAATTTATGTAATTGTTTTTACTATTTGAAAACCAATAAAAACAATTAAAAAAAAAATCTAAAACCCATAACATCTAATTTCATAACATTGAGACCAGAACATCTAAAACCCAAAACATCTAAAACCAATAACATTGAATTACATAACATTTAACAGTACAAATCACATGAACATAACATCCTCTCCACATATAGCACATTATAATGACACCAAACTACCAAACACACTTTTTACTAAGTTTCTGCAGGGGGGCTTGATACAGTGGGGTTAGGAAATTAACTTTTCCCACTGTAGTGCTATCTTGGAGTTGGTATATTTAATTTGCGGGGGGGTGTGGGGAGTGCAGGGGATGTTATTTTCTTGTGATTTGTAGTGTTAGATGTTATGAAAATCGATGTTATGGGTTTTAGATGTTCTGGTCTCAATGTTATAAAATTAGATATTATGGATTTTAGATGTTTCAAAGTAGACCCATATATATAATATATATATATATATATATATATATATATATATATATATATATATATTGCATGGTAGGGAATCCAGGATCCAGGAGGATACACACACACACACACACACACACACACACACACACACACACACACACACACACACACACACACACACACACAAACACACACACACACACACACATTTATATATATATATATATATATATATATATATATATATATATATATATATATATATATAGGAATGCTACAGAATCCTGAAAGCCCAAAATCCCCAAGACCAAAATCCTGAAAACTCAAAATCCTGAAAACATACAGGATACAAACACTTACTATATTCCAGCTCAAGTGCATACAGAAACATATTACCCTTCAACTATATGCAGGGGGGCAAGCCCCCCCCCCCCACACACACACACACTGCCTTTTACTTAAATATAACAACTCCAAGATTGCATTTAGTGTACTGAAGTGCAATCTCAGAGATGATATATTTAAGTAGCAGGGGGGCCTGGCTCCCTGCTTATACTTGGAGAAGAGTAATATGGTTTTGTTTTATTTGTTTTTGTATGTACTTGTGCTGGAATATAGTAAGTGTTGTTATTCTGTGTTTCAGGATTTTGAGTTTTCAGGATTTTGAACTTTCAGGATTTTGGTCTCAGGATTTTAGTCTTCAGGATTTTGGGCTTTCAGGATTATGTAGCATTCCTATATATATATATATATACACATACAGATATAGATATATAGATATATATATATATATATATATATATATAGATAAATTCTGTAACATGAAGAGGGTGGAGTGCTTTAAAGGACTGAGCAGCCCATAAAGGAAATGGTCTTTAAGACAGTTAGGTAGATATTTGAATTATTTTATTGTTCATGTGGTATTTGTCATAAGCAGGTCTAAAAGTGAGTTCTTAACAGTGGCACCAGTAGAACTACTACAGGGAGGTTATTAGCTCAGAAAGGTTGTAATGAGAGGAAACTTGACATATAGGTTTCCTTCTTAGAGACAATGTCAATATTAAAGGTACAGAAGATGATGAGGTTGTGTCTCTTTGCCAATTTTTTGTATTTAATGGTAGTGTTTCAATTTTTTTTAGACTATGGAGGAAAGTAAACTACATCAATAACTGTTTTGACCTAGTTACTATTAATTAGGGAGACCATGATCCAGTTAGGATGTGTCTTAGATATAGGAGAGTTTTGACCAATTAGAACTGATGACAGCCTAGGACTGTTTCTGCCAGCACTGGGTTATCGTTTAAAATTTTATGTAAATGATTGTTTATGAAGTAGATGAGAAGACAGAGTTTTGAGCCAGGTTTCACTTTTTCTGTAAAATGCAAAATTTAGTGCTGACAAGATTGTTCATAATGTTTTCTGCTTCCATAATACTGATCATTAAGCCTTTACATTTTCGGGGATGTTGTTGAATTTCTTGGGGGCCTGAGTTGCAAGCATGGCAGATAGATATATCAGAAACACTTAGGTAGATTGCTAGAGTTGATGATTTGAATGGAAATTGGGTTGACAAATTGCTGACTGAGTTTATATACTTATCCTAGGCCACACTTTGTTTTAGTAGAGAAATATATAATAGAATATCCTATTCCTTTATGGATTTTGGTATTGTGTTAGGTTTTTGGGGTAGTTTTAGTCTGATTTGAAATTCCTGTTTTGTAAAAGAGTTTGCCACTTTATAAATGTGATAAAAATTCTGCAATAAATTTAAATGTGGTAACATTTTTTGTGAAAATGAGGAAAATATGTGGTTTAGTGTAATGGCTGACTTTGTATGTGGTAGTATTTGTTGGGCAATGATGTAAAGCTGCAGTTTAGAGTATAATTTAGTAAGAGCATTAAAAGTCAGATAGAATATAAATGCTTAGCATTACATGGAGAGTTAGGATGTCTGTAAGTATGACTGATGTTATAGGATGTCATAGAAGCAGATCTGGAGTTTGCTAGTAGGGGACATAGTGACCTGCCTTTGTAATAATGTAATAGAAAGAGTTTTAGTTGGTGGCTTTTAGGGAGGTTGAGCTTAGAGTATAATAACAAGGAAACGGAAAAGCAGTTAGTTTAGTTAGGAGAAGTATTATCTTTATGGTAAAGGAGTAGAGAGTGTGTGTAGAGAGTGGAGAAAGGAGGGTTAGCCAAGTGGAGAAGGTGAATTAATGAGTGAGAATAGAGGTGGAGGTAGAGCGAGGTATACATGTCACAGTAGTAAAAGGTGAACCAAAAGCACAGAACATGGCAAGAGTGAGAAGAAAGGAGGGACCAGTGGAGAAAAAGTATGTGTTTGGATTGAATAGTCTGAGACTGGTTTAGATAGCTACAAATAATTGATGTGGGTGTGGCCAAGAAAGGGTAACTAGAGTAGATGAACAGTGTGGGTTGACCCCAGTGTGAGTCTGTCACACCTCTAGAGACAGTCACAGAAGAATAACCTGTGCAACAGCAAATAGTAAAATCCCTCTGAAGGAAAAGGGAATAATCTTCTAGCAAAAGCAGAAACAGAAAAAAATAATCCTTCTAAATGCAAGTTGGGCATGATTCCAAAAGAGCTGCTCTCAGTATAAGTCTACCCTAATTTGAAAAGATCTGCTCTCAGAGTAAGTGATTTACTTCTGTGTAAGGCTTATTCATAAACAGGCTTACTATGGGAAGCTGCTAAGCTATTATGCTTTTTTCCTGAAATTTACTACATGTATCCTTGAAACATCTCCTTTCTCCAAGCGGCATAAATGATCGATATTCAGTATGTCTGAAGTAGTTGTTGCAGAAGTGAATGCATATTACTGCCATAAGTGTGTGTGCGTGTGTGTGCGTGTGTGCGTGTGTGTGTGTGTGCGTGTGTGTGTGTGTGTGTGTGTGTGTCTGTGTCTGTGTTTGCATTTCTGCGCATGAATGTACCAACACACCTATATATATATATATATATATATATATATATATATATATATATATATATATTAAAGAAAACACTGAAATGTGAAAAGAAAAATAAAACACTAGTTTCATTTTTATCATGAAACTATTATTAACTCTTACAGGGGAAATTTCACCTATGCAAATATTGAATAATACACAGGAAGCACTTTTATAATGCAACATTAAATTCAACAGTAGAACATTGGTGCAAGCTGTTCTGCACATACTGTTTTTATTTTAATTTGTCCAACATTATAAAGGTCAGTCACACATGGCACAACTGTAATCTCAGACTTCAGTTTTCTAAGCCAAGTATTGAACTATATGCCTGCAGAACACATACATTTTTTTCTGGTTAAATTTTTCAGGGAGAAGTACCTCTCAGTTGTTTCATTTTTCAAACAGCTCTGGATACAGCAGCTTCCTTTATGGCAAGTGATAAACCTTGAGGGCCTAAATCCTTTCTTTTAAAAGTATTCCCTGTGTTGCAATGATATGAACTGTACAGAGAAAAAAGAAATGAGAGTGTCATTAACGCTTTGCTTCTATATCGTTCAAACTGGAACTATAGCAATGAGCAATTTAGCAGTAAGTTTTCATTTACATAATAAAATTGACTGTGCATTTTAATAGATTTAATTCTTAAGCCTCTATATATATTCTGTTAAGACCTAGTTAAACTCAACACTGCATACATTAAGATAAAAGGTTGAAGATTTAATTGACAAGTAATGAAGTTATTTAGGCTTAAGAGAGAACTTTCATAATTTTCACTGTTTACTTCTTTAACATTTAATTTACAAATGTTATTCTGAAAGCAATTATGTGTGTCACATTGTGCTCTATCAGAGAGGTCTGCCTTATACAACTGAACAACAGTCAGTCGCTGTTATTGTCCAGCATATCAGTTCCCAGAACAGCACAAAGCATGTCACACCAGTCATCGTGGAGGTTATTAGAGCCTTGCAGACACTACTACAGGACCATGCCATGTACATACACTGTGGTGAAGGGCATGAAGAGTAGGAATGTAATATATTATTGTTTTTAGTCATCATCAAAGCAAGTAAATACATTAGGCAGTCAACTGGCCAAATACACTACAGTGTATCTCTCCAGTACTATTGCAAAGACATACATTACAAAAGAGTGAAAGAATATGCACATTTTCTAACAACACAGTTCATGTAACCTTCTGCACAGTAAAACAATAAGCATGGAATGTAGTGTGGCGCTTATACACTGTACCGTGCACCACAATACTTAGACTTTTACCAGAACATAGTACTAAATGATGGGAAGACTAGTGACACCCATATCCAGGCTCCTACACTGCAGAAGAACAAGTAAAGTACCATTATGAGGCAGCTATTCTGCAAAGTGTGCTGCTAAAGATACATGCAGAAAGAGAATAGAGTTAAAGGCTTTATGCAAATTGTACACATGGCAAATTGAAAGGAGAGTTACAAACAAGACGGATATGAGAGCAAGTAATACATAGGTTTTTACTTTGGATTCTGCCTACATCTCTTGTTTTAAACTTGTTAATGACTCCCAGAGTTTAGGGGACAGAGTGGTGCAGTAGAGTTTAGGTGCAGGTGTAGCTAGACTGGAGGTGGATTGTGAGAGATGTCTTAGATTGTATAATGAGGTTTTAAGAAAGGTATTTTTGTGCCAGAGGTGAGACAGAGCCGGGAATATGGGTTTTATAGAGAAGGGAGACCAGCAGGAGATAAATTTGTTACTTGACAGGCAACCATCTGGTGTTAGAGATATGCTCATAGGTTCATAGGTTCATACTAGGCTGTCTGCCCTAGGGCATTTATAAGCATAGCCAGAGTGTGTTTGGCTTTCAACACCTATTTTAAATTAATTTTGCTATACCCTTTTTCGAGGTTAGTATACTGTGCCTCTGTCTAACAGTGAAACAGAAGTGATACCCAGGGTAAACCTACGACCTCCCATCCACTCATCAAGATTCCTCTTGAAGAGAGTCAATGAGGGACTCTGCCTAACCTGGAATGGGATTTTATTCCAGAGTGAAGGGAGCCTCTGGTTATGAATCTGTCTCTCCTGCATGTCCTATTTATTTCAGTGCTGAGGTTCAAGTCTCTCGAGCGCATAGCTCCATGGGATTTGGATTTTCTGAGGTGCAGCATGTCCATTAATTCCAGGTTGGACATGGCTTTATACATCAGGCACAGATCGCCTCTGAGCAGGCGGTATGCCACTGAGTAGAGCTGGAGTTTCTTTAACTGGGCAGCATATGGCATCTGTTTGAGCCCTTTGATCCTCTTGGTGAGGTACCTTTGGGGTCTTTCCAATTGCTGCAGGTGTCTGGTAAGGTACATCCCAAAAGGGGCATTGTACTCAATTATGAGCCTGATGAGGGATGAGTAAAAAGGCATGATGACCTCGCCTGATCTAGATGTGAATCCCTTCATGATTAGGTGGGCTATATAAAATGTTTTTCTAACCACTTTGGCCACGTGGTTGTCAAATGAGAGATTGCTATCAACTTGGGTCCCCAGGTCCCTAATTACTTCTTCTGTACTTAATGGATTACCACCTATGTGGTAATTTGTGGGCACTTTGTTTTTGCCAAAGGGGATGACTATACACTTTCTGGCGTTTAGCTTCAGGCCATGGCTCTGGCACCAGTTGTCTGTTTCTATGAGGACCTTTTGGAGGATGCTTGTGTCAGCTGGAGAGTTGATTATGGCGCCCAATTTGCAGTCATCTGCGAACTTGGTCAGCCACAGTCCTTCCGTGTTGGCCTGTACCGCCGAGAAATATATACCGAACAAGAGAGGTCCCAGGACTGAGCCTTGTGGGACGCCACTTGTAACTGGTTTGGAGTCTGACATGGCTCCAGCAATTCTAACCATGTGGGTTCTGTCCTTGAGCCAGTTTGCAACCCATCTAGTGACATAGGGGTTTATATTTAAGCTGGTGAGCTTATCTATAATGCGCAAGTGGGATATTGTATTGAAGGCTTTTGCGAGGTCCAAGTAGGCTGTGTGGACCACCTTCCCCTCATCAATGGCCTTGGTGACTATTTCAAAGAAATTGACCAGGTTTAAGAGGCAGGATCTGCCCTTAACAAAGCTGAACTGGGTAGGATCCAGTGTCTGTAGGTCCCCAATATCTTTATTTATGAGGTCCATGATGATCCTTTCCATAGCTTTGCAGACCAAGCTAGTCAGGCTTATGGGGCGATAGTTTCCAGGATCCGTTGAGGCACCACCTTTGTGTAGAGGGACCACTGTTGCTGTATGCCACTCTTTGGGTACATATCCTGTAGTAAGGCTGAGATTGAACAGTAGTTTTATGTTTGGGTTTAGCTCTTCTTGGAGTTCATGGAGGACGCAGCCCGGGACGCCATCTGGTCCCATTGATGCTGTGTTTTTTGCTTTGGAGAGGGTGGCTCTTACCTGAACATCTGAGATGTCAGGGGGGCAGCCCTCTTCTGGGATAGATATTTGCCCTTTTGGTGGGGAGGGGGTGAGAAGTTTGCGCTGAACCTGTCAGCTAGGATGTTGGCAATGTCTGTGGGTTCGGTGTAATTTTTGTCATTTTGGACTAATTCTGAGCATATCTGGGAATTTTCACCCAGGTTCCTAACATAACTAAAGAAAGCCTTGTGATTATCCTTAGTGTCCTGTGCAATTTTTCTCACGAAGCTGGCCTTAGACGATTTTATAAGTGCCCATAGTTTTTTGCCAATACTGATCAGAGATATCTTCCCTTTTTGGGATTTTGCTCTATGATGTAGTAGCTTCCTCCTTCTATTGTATAGTTTGTTTATGGCTGGGGTCCATCAGACAGGACATCTGCCTTTGGAGGATTGGGTCTTGGTTTTATTTGGGATTGCATGATCCATGCATTCCTGAAGGTGTTCATAGAATGCATTTATAAAGGATTCTGCGGTCTGGGCCATATTTTCCACAGGCCCGGGGGCTTTGAAGGATTCCACCACAGGTTTTGAGGAGTGTGAAATTTGCTTTAGAGAAGTTTTTCACTGTGGTTTTCTGGGCAGGGGGTGGGGTCGGGATGTGAATATCCAGTGAGATTAGTTTATGGTCTGATCTTACCAGTGAGGGATACACTTCTGGTCTGGAGCATAGAGTCCCCATGTTGGTGATGATCAGGTCCAGTATGTTTTCCCCTCTTGTGGGAGTGGTAACAAGTTGTTCCATAGCATTTGAGTTTATAAATTCTTGGAACCTTTGGGCTAGGGTGTTGGAGTCAGAGTAAGCTCCCAGTCTATGTTTGGGTAGTTGAAGTTGCCCAATATAATGGTGTTTGGAGAGACCTTCATATTATCCAGTGTTCTCAGGAAGGCTGAGTGGGGTTCCTGGGTTTGGGAGGGTGGTCTGTAGCAAGCTATAAACTGGAAGGCAGTTTTACCCACTGTTAGTTGCACATGGATAGTCTCTGATGCTTCGTGCTGTGCCACCAATCTGGAGGTGTGGGTATCTTTGATGAATATTGATACTCCCCCTCCTTTTGTGGTTCGGTCCAAGTTTTGGGGCCGAAAAGTATGGTATGACGTATAACCTGGTAGTGCTGGGGTGCTCTCGGGAGCCTTGAACCAGGTTTCTGTTAATGCACAGATATCGAGGTTCTCCATGCTAAGGAGAGTTTCGAGTGTGTGCATCTTGAGGTTTAGACTTCTGGCGTTGAGTAGCATTACTCTTAGTTTCTTATCCTTTGTGATACTTATGGAGGTGGGTTTGTCTTTTGAGCCTTGCCTAAAAAAGACACTATGGGGGTAGCAAGAGCCTTTGCCAATATCCAAAAGCCCAGGGGTGACAGGTGCAAGCCGTCCCTAGTGAATCATCGTGGCTTGTCGAGCATGTCATCCCAGGCTGACAGGCATTGGATCCCCTTTGAATGACACCAATACTTAAGCCAATTGTTGAAATTGATCATCTTGTCTTCATATTGTGGCATCATTCTTGGTGAGGGTAAGATGCTACTCAAGGTTAGGGTCATACCGGCCTGGGCTACATGCTCAGAGAGCTCCTCTATGTCTCTTTTCATGTAGTCCAGGGAGGTACATCTCAGGTCATTCACACCGGCATGGACAATGACTGAGTCATATTTGTACTTGCCTTGGAGTGATCTTAGTGCTTGTGTTATGTGGCGGATCCTAGCGCCCGACAGGCAGCTCACCATGACCTTCTCCTTGTTCAGCCTGGTGAGTGGGACGTCAGTGTGCCTGACAATAGAGTCACCTATTACAAGTGTATCAGGTGTGTTGTTTAGCCTTAAAGGCTGTGACTGTTCAGCACACTGGCTTTGTGAGCTATGTGTTGCACATGTTTTGTTTTGGGGTAGCGGTTGCTTGGGTGTCTGCTTTGGAGGTCTTTGCTGCTTAGGCAGATTTTTATTTAGAGCCTCCGAGTATGATTTTGTGTGTTTATGTGTATGGTTTGCTGTTGTGGTAGGTCCATGTGAGACTGGAATTGTAGTGAGTGTGGTTTCCTTCTCCTCCTGACTGGTTACGCCAGTACTGAGTTGAGAGAGCTTAGCCTCCAGTTTGGCTATATGGTTGCAATTCTCACATGTGTTGGAATTTGTTGGGAGGAGGAGAGGGTTGTGTGTGTACTTGAGGCAGTTGTATCATTGCCTCAAGATTCCCAGATTCACCAGCTGGACCGGAGAGGAGATTGACAACTGACCTTTGGACATGCTAGAATAGTATTGGGAATTCCTTTATAATTGAAAAAAGAGCCAATGGGGAACAATGTACTCAAGGGGAGTTTGTGAGGGTGTAGTGCTTTTAATTTTTTAGTGCTGACTTAGTGAGTAAGTGCCAAGTAACTTAAATGCAATGTGTTACAGGTAACTTAAATGCAAAAATGACAACCAGTAACTTTCTTTCAAGTGAAACAAGGAAATAAGTACAGTAAGCAATGCAGATATCACTAGGGATCCACAGAAGCACTGAAAAGCTGTGTTTTAGGTGGAATTAGCGTTCAGTGTTGTACAGTGGTGTTCTTAGTGAAATGAGTTAGTGAGGAAACAGCATATTTTATTGGTGATGATTTGGAGGGTGGTTGCAATTTTCTTTGATTCTCTGACAATGGTAATCAGCCCATACTCTCACTAAGTAAACATAATTCCTTTGGCTATATCTGCCATTGCTGGGGCTATCATATAAGTGTATAAGTCTTCTGAACCAGAAAAGTAACAAATTAATTTTCTTGTGCAGATTTTCAATGTGTTTCAGGAAATTAAGAGCTGAGTCAAGCCAGATTCTGAAATATTTGAACGAGGTGATTGTTTAAAGGGGAATCAGTTTATCTATGTTTTGTAAAGTGTCTTAGTACCTTTGATGAGTCTTAAATGTGTGCTTAGCGCCAGACTTTGTTTTAGAGAGATTTAATAAGACTTTTAAATCTTGGTAGGGAGTCTTCATTAATGTCAGTTTCTATTAGCTTGTCTAATTAAAAGTGAGTGGGAAATTAGGTTGAATGTTTTTATTAAATCAATAAAGACTGTCCCAGTTAAGAAAGATTTCCATTGTCCATGTTCCTCATGATTTCTTCAGTTGGAGTGCAGAGAACTGTCATGGTATTGTGACCACCCCAGAAACAGTGTTGCTTTTAAGAGTGAGGGTAATATTGAAGAATTTAGTCTATCAAGTGAGTGTGGATTATTTTTCTAGGATTTTACCAGGTATGTGGAGAATATAATTAGGTTGAATGAAGGAGAGATTTTCACGTTTCTGTTTTTTAGGAGAAGGTGTCATTATGGCTTCATTCCAGATGATGGGCATGATGGTGTTTGTAAGGTACAGATTTATAAATATGAACAAAGGAATAGTTAAGAAGTCTTTGCATTGATGGATGAACAAAAGACAGTTGTCCGAACCAGGTTTAGAGTCAGTGAGAATTTGGTCTAGCAGAGATACTGTCTTTGCATATAATTTCTTTATAGTGGAAGGTGAGGAAGAATAGGTAAGGAGAGGGTTGTGGTGTGGGAGGAAGGGGGGGTGGAGTGGCGACTTCTGGTAGACTGCTGAATACATGGAGAAAGTGTATGGTTGTGAGACTAGTATTATTGCAATTTATGCCTTTGCATGGAGTGTTATTTTGACTCTTGTCTCCTGTGATTAGATTTATATCACACCAGGCATTTTCAAGTTTAGAAAGGATAGAGTGCTGCCCAAATCTGTAGTAAGTATTTGTATGTTTGCTGATAGCTTATTTGGTAAGATGTTGGTGTATGATGAAGTGAGAACAAAGTTGATCGGTAGACATTTTTTTTTTCACTTAGACCAAATGTTATCTCTCAGTTGTAGGAGTTATGGGATTTCTTAAGTTTTCCAATTATTTTTAGTGTGTTTAATAATTGTATAACAGAAGTAAATCATTTCTCTTGAAGGATGAGGAGATTTGGGGATAAGTTGGATGCTGCTTAACTCGAGTCCTGCAGGTTGAGAAGTGGTGCCCAGTTTAGCCTTGATAAGTAGTAGTTTAGGTTGCTGATGATGTTATTGGACTCTGATCTAAATATATCAAGCTTAGGGGAGAGTTTAAGACACTGGCTGTGTATAGTAAAAAGTTATGTTTTAGTGGTCACTAAAGGTAGATGAATGGATTGCAAAATCTGAGAAAGAATTTGCATTGTTAGTGATTAATAGGTATTGTAGAAAGGCATTTAATCAGTGAGTATGATGAGAAGGATCACTTAGGAGGAATTTCTTTAATATTAGAGAGGTTACTACATTAGGTATGGTACTTGGAAAACAGGAAATTTTAAGAAAAAATGAGAGAAGAAATAGGTTTATAAAAACAACCTCAAATTATCTTATCAAAAGATGGATTGCTTAATTATTGGTAGCTTCATGATGTTTGCTGGTATCATGGCAGAGGAGTATTTCTTTAAATACAAAATGAGAGAAGGAGACATTATTCTTTTTAACTTTTTGGGGGTTGAGAGGCATAATCCTATCGGAATGAATGTTTTGGATATGTGTCAGGTCAACAAAATGTAGTTTTGGTGAATGCAAAAAAAAAAAAAAAAAACAAACGCAGTTCTGCAAAACTACTTTTACCAATTGTGGATATTGCCTTTTTCTCCATTTCTGTTTGATACATATAACTTCAGGGGTAATGGAATATGTCCTACTGCATAGTGGGTGCAGGGGAACTTTCCCCCACTGCAAAAAAAAAAAATCTTTCAATGTTTGTGGAATGTGGTTCTGGTGAACTGCTTTCAGGTTTTTTTTTATTTTTGTATTCACCAGTACTACATTCAGCAACTCAATATGCATCTGATAGTTTATATAATAAAAAACAAGTAATCTCCGTGGTATCCCCGAAGTCTCAAAACAACCAAATAAAGTGTAGTGGGTCTAAAAACAAAACAGTGTAAGAAACTTCTCTGTGTGGAAGATTTTCAGTCCATATATTTCTAGTTAATCACTGTATATTAATCAGATCAGACAATAGTAGTAGAAGTAGCGAACGTAAACTCGTCAAGTAAAAAAATAATAATAGAAAATATATAATTCTACAGCATTATTAAGTATTCAAAAGTAATCCAAACAAGGCAGGCAGTCTGTTTCCAGTCGAAAATCCTTAACACAGACAAGCAATGCAAGTAAAACAAAAATAGAGTAATAATTTCCTCACAAGCTTTCTAAATATATATATACTTTTTATCAGGCATGGGAGTGGTTTATTATGCTGTAAAACAAAGTGTTATTGGTACACATGTTAAATTCACATCCCTTCCCCCATCAGTGTGACATTCGAGCTGGTCCTGCCCTACCTAGTAGCTGTCATAATAATATATAGCCCTAATGTACTTTAATGGTACATCTTATTTAACCAAATTATTAAGTAGATTATTAAGTCTGTGATTTTATACAAGGCAATATACTACATGGCTGGGAATACATCAACCTTAGTTCATTTTGCGATCAAAAATTATATATAAATATATACATATACATTTTGCATGTAAAAATCAGTTTCTATTTTCATAACCTATTGTTAACAAAGATCGCTTTCGTCCTTCTAGACTTCTTCAGGTCTGTGTACAAGAACCCTAAAAACCTATATAATTGTATAATTAGTATTGTTATTACCATCATTTTGCATAAAGTGGAAAAAAAGAGAACCAGAAAAAAAATATATATATGTATGATGATGGAAACAAAATATACACTTAAATTTCAAATGATTTAAAATGGTATTTAAAACCAATTTATAGAAAAAAATAAAATAAAATACAATTAGTCATGTAAGCAATGTGGCAATTTTTTAAGTTCCAGTGCACTTTTAATTGAACAGTAGTAGTTTAGTCCAGGCTTTCTAAAAGAGTTTGGCTTTAGTTGCCACATGAGTTCATGTTTCTCCAGAATATTCGGGATGTCTCCTTCAAGATCACCCATGTCTATGCGATCCAGGATCTGGAACTTAAAACCTATGTGTCTTTTACGAAGAGAAAGGTGTTTGGCTAGTGCATTATTTTTACATCCAGAGCGGATTTCTGACAGATGACATGAAATCCTAAGCTTGAGTTTATTTACAGTCTTGCCCACATGTATGCATCACATTCATTGCATTTAGTGCCCTGTAAATTACTGTTTTTGTGTTACAGTCACCCCCGGCACTGGTTTTAACGATCTTCTTTAAATAAGGGCAATAAAAACTATCACCTTGCTGTATAAATATACAAAATGTACAATTAGTTTCACATCTTTTAGTGCTTTTCTCACATGGTCTAGGTTTAAATTCAACAAAACTTCTAATATTCCTGGCCTTCCTATAAACAAATGATGGGGCTTCACCTAAGATGTTAATCAGAAAAGGGTTTCCTGTGACAATGTCCCAGTTTCCTTCAATAATATTTTTGATACTGTGATAATCCAAAGTGTATTTCAGGATGCAGCTATTTTTGCATTTGTTATTCTCTGTGGGATTACTTAACATTTTTCTACTGGGGAGGTTGAGTGAAGGTGCTTCAGTCCTTTTCAGTTCTATAATGGGTTCCAGGATGTTTTTTTAACATCTGAATTTCATAGCCTCTCACTAGAAAATCATTCTCTACGTTGTTCAGGTTTCTCAAAAATGGTTCCATCTCTGTGGTAATTCAAGCTAATCTATATCCTTGGGATTTCAATACATTATACTTGTTTTTTGTAGGATGTAGACTTTTACTCTGGAGTAATAAGTTAACCCTTGTTGGTTTTCTGAATAGATCAGTGGTGATTCTGTTATTGTTGGTGTCCTTGGAAATCTGCATATCTAAGAAAGTGGTTGAAGTACAGCTATGGGAAGAGGTAAACTTCAGGAAGGGGGTTGTTTGATTGAGGTAAGTGATAAAATTTCCAAGCTGCAAGGTGTCACCTTCCCATACAATAAAGACATCAATAAAACGTAAATAGCATGTGATATGCTGCATGTAGTCTGTGTTGTTTAACACAAAGTCCTCCTCCCATTTGCCCAGGGCTATGTTAGCTATGCTGGGAGCCATGGCAGCCCCCATTGCTATACCAGTTTTTTGTTTGTAGTGTTTGCCATTGAAAGTAAAGAAATTGAAGTCTAGTACAAGATTAATGAGCTTGCTTAACTTTTGCAGTTGTGCCTGTGTACCCTGATTATGTTTCTTAAAAGACTCCATAGCTGCTGTTATACAGTAATTGTGAGGGAGCACTGTGTACAAGGATTCCACATCAATAGTTACCAAAATACTGTCAGCTTCCACTGTAATGTTTTTTATTTTCTTCAAAAAATCCATTGAATCTCTTATGTATTTTTTTTCTTTTCTGCTAGAGGTTTCAGCAAGTAATCAAGGTAAATTGCTGTGGCTTCAGTAAGGGAACATCCACGTGCTACCACCGGTCTATAAGGTGGGTCTTCTCTGTTCTTGTGTGGCTTTGGTATTCCAAAAAATTAAGGTAAACGTGGGCATGGGCTCCATAAATAATTATAAAGATTTTCAGTGATAAGTTTTTCTTCCCATAATGTGGTGAGATTAGTGTTCCATAAATCATATGCTCTTTTTATGTCATCCATGGCAAATAACTCATAAAATATGTTATCCTCCAGCATGTTCTCTATCTTTTGGTTGTAGCTAGTGGTATCAGTCACAAGTATACCTCCTCCCTTGTCTGCCTTCATTACATGCCTGGATTTATCATTGCCTATCTCAAGCAATGCTTTTCTTTCTCCCTGTGTTGTTATAAAGTTTTTTCTTTAGAGGTTTTTTAACTAGTTTCCTGATATCCATCTCACATTTCACTTCGAAAGCAGCTAGTGTTTGATGTAGTGGTGGACAATAGCTGCTAGGCCTTTTTATAGTTTCATCAATAGGCTTATTTTCAGTGTCATTACTTTTGCCATGAAAACTGTACCCTTAAGTTGAGCTTCCTCACAAACATTTTAAGGTCTATCAGTACTTGAGCAACCTCACTCCTGCAGCTTGGTACAAAAGTAAGTCCTTTGGACAACACACTTTTTTCCTCTTCAGTCAGTGCTTTAACAGAGTGGTTCCAGATAAGTGGAGCACCTGTTATTGTGGTACCTGTTGTTGTTGTTATTGTACCTGTTATTGTGGCTGTTTCCTCTGTCTGAGCCTGGGACCTGGGTTGTAGTCGGGGTTCCAGTCGGGATTGCCCAGGTATTGTATTTCCCTCACCCCTGTCCACTGTTTGGTTCTTCTGTCTCCCTGGGAGTTTGTGGATAGAGTATGAGACCTCTGGAATTCCTCCTCTGCTTTCTGGAATCTCAGTAGGTTGTAGTATTATTCCTCGCTGTGACTGAGTTATGGGGGGACCTGGTAAGAGGGACAAGCTCTGGGGCTCTGGTGGTGGTCGTCATTCTTGTTCTGGTACTGGTGCTGGCTTTGGTATTGGTGTGGTGGTTGATGTCTATGCTGTCGATATTGGTCTTCCTGAAGAAACTGGTCTCTGTGATGGTGCTGCTGCTCCTGGTAGCTGGATTGTCTGTGGTCCTGGTTGTCCTGGTAGTCCTGTAATTCCTCCTATAGAACTCTCTGTCGGTTCTGGTTGCCTCTGTTGCTTATGTTCCTGTCCTGATCCTTCTGTGATGTCAAAGGCTTCTGTGGAGTGTTGATAGCCAGAAGGGATTGGGATTGTGGGGAATGAGATGTTGGAGGGGCAGTCTCCTGGTGGTCCTGTATTGTGCCCCTGTCTGGTTTTGTGCGAGGATCTCCCCTGGGAAAATCCCGTTGAGGTCTGCTGGCTCGGTTATATTTTCCCTTATATCCCCTGTAATAACTAAAACCTTGTCTGTTGTTGGTTCTCCTGTTGTCGATATTGTTATTGTACCTCCTAGTAAGTCTCCCAGGATCATCTTTGTCCAGTTGATCTAGTTTCATTTTATTAATCTTTCTTTCTTTAATGGACTGCTCATATCCTTTCACTCTTTCTTTACGTAGCTCAAATTTAGCATCTAGGTTATTGTGGTTCTCATTTTCCAATGTTGGTTTTAAAGATTTGATGTCAGCCTTTGTAGCTTCCTGCACACTAAGGTTGTTCCTTACTAGCAGACAAATAAGTTTGTAGCTGGCATCCTCTAAAATATCTTCCTATTCCTTAGAAAGTGAATCATCCATATTTTCCACATTGGTCTTTTGTTTAATCTAAGTCCCCGGGGTAGTCTCTTCTTATCTATGCTTTGTTGTAAATAAATGGGCTCCCAGTAGAGACCCTGCATGCATTTCAGTTGCTTTTCTAGTTTAGAAAACGTCTCAGAATTCATATTTTCTAGACCCATTCTTCCCTGTCCATTTTCTGTATCCATTTGTATCTGATCTGCTTCTGTATCATTCCAGACAGGTACAGTTAGTAAATCTTTTAGCCAGTCATTATCCATGTCTTAAAATGCTGGAATTCCACACCGATTCAGGGATCCTTTAACAGAACAAAAACCTTGGTCTCAGAAACCAAAGTACCAACAAAAAACAAGTAATCTCCGTGGTATCCCTGAAGTCTCAAAACAACCCACTAAAGTGTAGTGGATCTAAAAACAAAACAGTGTAAGAAACTTCTCTGTGTGGAAGATTTTCAGTCCATATATCTCTAGTTAATCACTGTATATTAATCAGATCAGACAATAGTAGTAGAAGTAGCGAACCAAAACCAGACAGGGGCACAATACAGGACCACCAGGAGACTGCACCTTCAACATCTCATTCCCCACAATCCCAATCCCCTCTGGCTATCAACACTCCACAGAAGCCTTTGACATCACAGAAGGATCAGGACAGGAACATAAGCCACAGCGGCAACCAGAACTGACAGAGAGTTCTACAGGACGAATTACAGGACTACCAGGACAACCGGGACCACAGACAATCCAGCTACCAGGAGCAGCAGCACCATCACAGAGACCAGTTTCTTCAGGAAGACCAAAATCGACAGCACAGACATAAACCACCACACCAATACCAAAGCCAGCACCAGTACCAGAACAAGAACGACGACCACCACCAAAGCCCCAGAGCTTGCCCTCTTACCAGGTCCCCCCATACCACAGCCACAGCGAGGATTACTACTACAACCCACCGAGATTCCAGAAAGCAGAGGAGGAATTCCAGAGGTCTCATACTCTATCCACAAACTCCCAGGGAGACAGGAGAACCAAACAGTGGACAGGGGTGAGGGAAATACAATACCTGGGCAATCCCAACTGGAACCTCGACTACAAACCAAGTCCCAGGCTCAGACAGAGGAAATAGCCACAATAACAGGTACAATAACAACAACAACAGGTACCACAATAACAGGTGCTCCACTTATCTGGAACCACTCTGCTAAAGCACTGACTGAAGAGGAAAAAAGTGTGTTGTCCAAAGGACTTACTTTTGTACCAAGCTGCAGGAGTGAGGTTGCTCAAGTACTGATAGACCTTAAAATGTTTGTGAGGAAGCTCATCTTAAGGGTACAGTTTCATGGCAAAAGTAATGACACTGAAAATAAGCCTATTGATGAAACTATAAAAAGGCCTAGCAGCTATTGTCCACCACTACATCAAACACAAGCTGCTTTTGAAGTGAAATGTGAGATGGATATCAGGAAACTGCTTAAAAAACCTCCAAAGAAAAAACTTCATAACTTAACACAGGGAGAAAGAAAAGCATTGCTTGAGCTAGGCAATGATAAATCCAGGCATGTAATGAAGGCAGACAAGGGAGGAGGTATACTTGTGACTGATACCACTAGCTACAACCAAAAGATTGAGAACATGCTGGAGGATAACAGATTTTATGAGTTATTTGCCATGGATGACATAAAAAGAGCATATGACTTATGGAACACTAATCTCACCACATTATGGGAAGAAAGATTTATCACTGAAAATCTTTATAATTATTTATGGAGCCCATGCCCACATTTTCCTTAATTTTTTGGAATACCAAAGCCACACAAGAACAGAGAAGACCCACATTATAGACCGGTGGTAGCAAGTGGAGGTTCCCTTACAGAAGCCACAGCCATTTACCTTGATTACTTGCTGAAACCTCTAGCAGAAAAGAATAAATCATACATAAGAGATTCAATGGATTTTTAGAAGAAAATAAAAAACATTACAGTGGAAGCTGACAGTATTTTGGTAACTATTGATGTGGAATCCTTGTACACAATGCTCCCTCACAATTACTGTATAACAGCAGCTATGGAGTCTTTTAAGAAACATAATCAGGGTACACAGGCACAACTGCAAAAGTTAAGCAAGCTCATTAATCTTGTACTGGACTTCAGTTTCTTTACTTTCAATGGCAAACACTACAAACAAAAAACTGGTATAGCAATGGGGGCTGCCATGACTCCCAGCATAGCTAACATAGCCCTGGGCAAATGGGAGGAGGACTTTGTGTTAAACAACACAGACTACATGCAGCATATCACATGCTATTTACATTTTATTGACAATGTATTTATTGTGTGGGAAGGTGACACCTTGCAGCTTGGAGATTTTATCACTTACCTCAATCAAATAACCCCCTTCCTGAAGTTTACCTCTTCCCATAGCTGTACTTCAACCACTTTCTTAGATATGCAGATTTCCAAGGACACCAACAATAACAGAATCACCACTAATCTATTCAGAAAACCAACGAGGGTTAACTTATTACTCCATAGTAAAAGTCTACATCCTACAAAACCCAAGTATAATGTAGTGAAATCCCAAGGCTATAGATTAGCTTGAATTACCACAGAGATGGAACCATTTTTGAGAAACCTGAACAATTTAGAGAATGATTTTCTAGTGAGAGGCTATGAAATTCAGATGTTAAAAAAACATCCTGGAACCAATTATGGGCATAGACTGGATTCGGGCATAGACTGGATTCGGGCCTGCTGGATCTAGCTTTGTTTGTGTAACTTGAGCACTAATCCAGACATTCTCTAAAGTATTCAATGGTATTTATTACTGCTTGGTTGTAACTTGATTAAAGTGTAGCTATCATTCAAGTCTTTTGGATTAAGCACTTGGGCTTCAGACCAGTTGTTTTACATTAGGAAGGTTTGTGGCAAGCACTGTGGTGGCAGGACAGGTAGCTTTCATCCTTCTAAGTTGGGAACTGCTGATTGAGAGCCCAGTGTCCAAGTGTATTAGTTCTGGTTTAGGCACTTGGGCTTCAGGCCAGTTATTTTACATTAAGAAGGTTCGTGGACTGCACTCTTGTGGGAGAAGAGGCTGGACTCTGCCCTTCTGAGCTGGGAATTTTCTGGTTAAAGGTTTATAGTGCCTGAATATTTGAACTGTATCTTACTGAAATTGGTTCACCTTGTTTGCTCTAGCATAGACTAGATCCAGGCCTACTGAATCTAGCTTTGTTTATATACTTGTTGTTTGTTTGCTTGTTATTTCCCTGGAAGCTAATTCACCTAATACGCAACTTCTCAGCTTCTGTGGATCACTAGTGATATCTGCATTGCTTACTGTACTTATTTCCTTGTTTCACTTGAAAGAAAGTTACTGTTTGTCATTTTTGCATTTAGTTACTTGTATCACATTGCACTCAAGTTACCTGGCACTTGCTCACTAAAGCAATTATATAAGTCAGCACTAAAAATTAAAAGCACTACACCCTCACTCCCCACTGGCCCTTGTTTTCAATTAAGGATTTCCCAATATTATTCTAGCATGTCCAAAGGTCAGTTGTCAATCTCCTCTCCGGTCCAGCTGGTGAATCTGGGAATCTTGAGGCAATGTTATAACTGCCTCATGTACACAGACAACCCTCTCCTCCTCCCACATAACACAAATACTTGCGAGAGATGCAGCTATTTAGCCAAACTGGAGGCTGAGCTCTCTCAACTCAGGACTGGCAAGACCAGACAGGAGGAGAAGGCAACTACACACACCACAAAACCAGCCTCACATAATGCTACCACTCCACTGAATCAAACACATAAACACACAAAGACATACTCGGAGGCTCTGAGTAAAATTTACCTAAACAGCAGAGGCCTCCAAAGCAGACACCCAAACAACTGCTACCTCAAGACACCCCACAAGCAACACATAAACCACAAAAGCAGTGTGCAAAGCAGTCACAGCCCTTAAGGCCAAATACAACACCAAACATACTTGTCATAGGTGACTCCATAGTCAGACACACTGACGTCCCACTCACCAGGCTGAACAAGGAGAGGGTCACAGTAAGCTGCCTATCGGGCTAGAATCCGCCACATAACACAAGCACTCGGGTCACTCCACAGCAAGTACAAATATGACACAGTCATTGTCCATGCTGGTGTGAACGACCTGAGACGTACCTCTCTGGACTGCATGAAAAGAGACATAGAGGAGCTCTCTGATTATGTAGCCCAGGCAGGTATGACCCTAACCCTGAGCAGTATCCTTCCTTCACCAAGAATGATGCCACAATATAGAGACAAGATGATCAGCTTTAACAATTGGCTTAATGTCTGGTGTCATTCAAAGGGGATCCAGTGTCTGTCTGCCTGGGATGACATGCTTGACAAGCCACGCTGCTTCGCAAGGGACGGCTTGCACCTGTCACCCTGGGATTCGGATATTGGCTAAGGCTCTTGCCACCCCATAGTGCCTTTTTAGGCAAGGCTCAAATTCTAAACCTACCACCCTAGAAAACAAAAATGGGAAGAAATTGAGGGTAATGCTGCTCAATGCCAGAAGTCTAAATCTCAAAATGCACGCACTCGAGTCCCTTCTCAGTATGGAGAACATCGATGTCTGTGCTGTAACTGAAACCTGGTTCAAGGCTCCTGAGAGCACCCGGCACTATTAGGTTTTACCTCATATCATGCGTTCCGCCCCAAAACCCGGACCACTCCACAAAAGGAGGGTGTATCCATATTCATAAAGGATACTCACACCTCCAGGTTGGTGGCAACGCATGAAGCTTGAAACCATCCAGGTGCAACTAACAATAGGCAAAACTGCTCTACAAATTGTAGCATGCTACAGGCCACCCTCTCAAACTCAGGAACCCCACACAGCCTTCCTGAAGACACTGGAGGGTATAAATTTATCTCCAAACACCATCATATTGGGTGACTTCAACTACCCGAATATAGACTGGGAACATTACTCAAGCCCTAACTTTCTAGCCCAACGGTTCCTGGAGTTCATAAATTCAAATGCCATGGAACAGCTAGTCACTGTTCCCACGAGAGGAGAAAATATACTAGATCTCATTGTCACAAACATGGGGACAAAATGCTCCACACCGAAGTATATCCCTCATTGGTGAGATCTGATCATAAACTAATCTCACTGGAAATCCACATCCCGCCCCACCCCAAACAAAAAGACCATAGTGAAGAACTTCTCTAAAGCAAACTTCACACTACTCAAGACTGGTGTGGTATCCTTCAAGGCCCCTGAGTCAGAGGAAACCACAACCCAAGCTGGAAGCCCTTACAAATGCCTTCTATGAACACCTCCAGGACTGCATGGATCAGGCAATCCCAAATAAAACCAAGACTCTTTCCACAAAGGGCAAACGTCCAGTCTGGTGGACCCCAGCCATTAACAAACTTTACAATAAGAGGAGAAAGCTATTACATGATAGAACAAAATCCATAAAAGGGAAGTCACCCTGATCATTATTAGTAAAAAATACGAGCACTCATAAAATCAACTAAGGCCAATTTTGAGAGAAAAATTGCCATGGATTCAAAGGACAATCATAAGGCCTTTTTCAGCTATGTTAGGAACCTGGGTGGAAACTCACAGATATGCTCAGAATTAGTCCAAAATGATACAAAAATCACTGAACCCACAGACATTGCCAACATACTGGCAGACAGGTTCAGTGCAAACTTCACCCCTCTCCCCTAAAGGAGAGATAACTATCCCAGCCGAGTGTAGCCTCCCGGACATCTCAAATGCGCAGGTGAAAGCTGCTCTCTCTAAAGCTAAAAACACAGCATCAATGGGACCGGATGGTGTCCCCGGCTGTGTGCTACACGAGCTAAATGAGGAATTAAACCCGCACATAAGGCAGCTGTTTAATCTCAGCCTTACCACAGGATACGTGCCCAAGGAGTGGCGTGCGGCAACTGTGGTCCCACTCCACAAAGGTGGCGCCTCTACGGACCCTGGTAATTACCGCCCCATAAGCTTAACAAGTCTAGTCTGCAAAGCTATGGAGAGGATCATAATGGAGCTCATAAACAAAGATATAGGGGACTTGCAGACATTGGACCCGACCCAGTTTGGCTTTGTCAAGGGAAGATCATGCCTTTTGAACTTGGTCGACTTCTTGAAATAGTCACCAAGGCCATTGATGAGGAAAGGCAGTCCATACAGCCTACCTTGACCTTGCAAAGGCTTTCGACACAATACCCACTCGGGTATTGTAGAAAAACTACCAGCTTAAATGTAAACCCATATGTCACAAGATGGGTTGCAAACTGGCTTAAGGACAGAACCCACAGGGTTAGAGTTGCTGGCGCTGTGTCAGACTCCAAGCCGGTCACAAGTGGTGTCCCACAGGGCTCGGTCCTTGGCCCCTATTGTTTGGCATCTACTTCTCAGAAGTACAGGCCAACATGGGAGGACTTTGGCTGACAAAGTTTGCAGATGACTGCAAACTGGGCCATAGTGGAAAGTGCATCGGACACTGATATCCTTCAGAAGGGACTCACGGAAACAGATAGCTGGTGCCAGAGCCATGGCCTGAAGTTAAACGCCAAAAATGTATAGTCATACCCTTCGGGAAAAACAAGGTAACCCCAAGCTACCATATAGGTGGCAATCCACTAAGCACAGAAGAGGTTATCAGGGACCTGGGGACCCAGGTTGACAGTGGCCTTTCTTTTGACACTCACATTGCTAAAGTGGTTAGAAAGACCTTCTACATTGCCCACCTGATCATGAAGGGATTCACATCCAGATCTAGTGAGGTCATTGTTCCCCTGTACTCTTCACTTATCAGACCAATGATCGAGTACAATGCCCCATTCGGGATGTATCTCACCCGACATCTGCAGCAATTGGAGAGACCCCAAAAGTTCCTCACCAAAAGGATAAAGGGACTCCAAAATCTGTCATATGCTGCCAGATTGAAGAAACTCCAGCTCTATTCAGTCGCATACCGTCTGCTCAGAGGTGACATGTGCCTGACATACAAGGCCATGTCCAACCCGGAATTAATGGACATGCTCCACCTCAAAAATCCAAATCCACCAAAACCACTAGAGCAAGCGACTTAAACCTTAGCACGGATATAAATAGGGCGTGCTGGAGGGATAGATTTATCACTCAGAGACTCCTATGCTGTGGAATAAAATCCCGGTCCATGTGAGGCAGAGCACCTCGCTGACTCTGTTCAAGAGAAATCTAGACCTGTGGATGGGAGATCGTAGGTTTACCCCGGGAATCATCTCTGGGTCACTGCTGGACAGAGGCACAACAAACTAATGGGCACAGTATTTTTTCATATAAGGGGTGGCATAAGCCACAATAATTTGGGCTAGGCTTATAAATGCCTTAGGGCAGATAGCCTAGTATAAACCTATGAACCTATGAACCTATGAACTGAAAAGGACTGAAGCACCTTCACTCAACCTCCCCAGTAGAAAAATGTTAAGTAATCCCACAGAGAATAACAAATGCAAAAATAGCTGCATCCTGACATACACTTTGGATTATCACAGTATCAAAAATATTATTGAAGAAAGCTGGGACATTATCACAGGAAACCCTTTTCGGATTAACATCTTAGATGAAGCCCCATCATTTGTTTATAGGAAGGCCAGGAATATTAGAAGTTTTGTTGAATTTAAACCTAGACCATGTGAGAAAAGCACTAAAAGATGTGAAACTAATTGTACATTTTGTATATTTATACAGCAAGGTGATAGTTTTTATTGCCCTTATTTAAAGAAGATCATTAAAACCAGTGCAGGGGGTGACTGTAACACTAAAAAAGTAATTTACAGGGCACAGTGCAATGAATGTGATGCATTCTATTTGGGCAAGACTGTAAATAAACTCAAGCGAAGGATTTCATGTCATCTGTCAGAAATCCGCTCTGGATGTAAAAATAATGCACTAGCCAAACACCTTTCTCTTCATAAAAGACACACAGGTTTTAAGTTCTAGATCCTGGATCGCATAGACATGGATGATCTTGAAGGAAACATCCCGAATATTCTGGAGAAACATGAACTCATGTGGCAATTAAAGCTGAACTCTTTTAGAAAGCCTGGACTAAACTACTACTGTTCAATTAAAAGTGCACTGGAACTTAGAAAATTACCACATTGTTTACATGACTAATTGTATTTTATTTTATTTTTTTCTACAAATTAGTTTTAAATACCATTTTAAATCATTTGAAATTTAAGTGTGTATTTTGTTTCCATCATCATACCTATATTTTTTTTTTTTTTTTTTTTTTTCTGGTTCTCTTTTTTTCCACTTTATTCAAAATGATGGTAATAACAATACTAACTAATTATACAATTATATAGGTTTTTAGGGTTCTTGTACACAGACCTGAAGAAGTCTAGAAGGATGAAAGCGATCTTTGTTAACAATAGGTTATGAAAATAGAAACTGATTTTTACATGCAAAATGTATATGTATATATTTATATATATTTTTTGATCGCAAAATGAACTAAGGTTGATATATTTCCAGCCATGTAGTATATTGCCTTGTATAAAATCACAGACTTGATAATCTACTTCATAATTTGGTTAAATAAGATGTACCATTAAAGTACATTAGGGCTATATATTATTATGAGAGCTACTGGGTAGGGCAGGACCAACTCGAATGTCACACTGATGGGGGAAGGGATGTGAATTTAACATGTGTACCAATAACACTTTGTTTTACAGCACAATAAACCACTCCCATACCTGATAAAAAGTATATATATATATTTAGAAAGCTTGTGAGGAAATTATTACTCTATTTTTGTTTTACTTGTATCGCTTGTATGTGTACTTAATAAAGGATTTTCGACTGGAAACAGACTGCCTGCCTTGTTTGGATTACTTTCGAATACTTAGTAATGCTGTAGAATTATATATTTTCTATTATTACTTTTTGACTTGACGAGTTTCCGTTCGCTACTTCTACTACTATTGTCTGATCTGATTAATATACAGTGATTAACTAGAAATATATGGACTGAAATTCTTCCACACAGAGAAGTTTCTTATACTGTATAGTTTATATTATACTGACAAAGGACTGTGTATCCTTACAGTACAGTGCTCCCCATTCCAAGTGCATTACTAGATTACTAGATACACAATGCATTATACTGTGCCCTCTTTACAGTACAGTGCTTCTCCAGGTCAAACGCATTGCTAAGGTGTTGAGTACACAGTGTATACAGTCTGACATGCTGTACACTCTTACTAAAGAGTGCTATCCTATTTCAAGTGCATTATTAAGGTACTAGATACACAATACATTAGATTGTGCACTCTTACAGTGTAGTGCTTCTCCAGAACAAATGAATTACTAAGGTATTGGGTACACTGTGTACACAGTCTGCTATGCTGTACACTCTTTGTACAGAGTTTTATCCGATTTCAAGTGCATTACTAAGGTACTAGATACACAATGCATTACACTGTGCACTCTTACAGTACAGTGCTTCTCCAGACCAAATACATTACTAATGTGTTGGGTACACTGTGTCCACAGTATGCCATTCTGTATTCTCTTACTACAGAGTGCTATCCTATTTCAAGTACATTACTAAGATAGTGGACACACACTCTGTTATACTATATATCCTTACCATGCAGTCCTTGTGTGTTATTAAGGTGATGTGTGCATACTCTCCTTCATTGTGTGCATGCAGTACAGTATTTCCCCATACCAATGTATTACTAAGCTTTGGGGTATATTCTTACTACATAGTGTCAGCCATAACAAGTAAACCACTGGGGTGCTGGGTGCATAGCTTCTTCTATTGTGCACCCTTAACAATGCATGCACCCATCTTCACCTAACAAAAGGTGCATTATTAATGATGTTGAGCACATTATAAGAAACACTACCCTGAGAATGTGTAGGCTAAAAGGTAAAAACCTATGAAACCACTAAAAATCAGCTGGATAGTTTTCTTTAACCTAGAAAGCAGTGGTTTAAATATACTAAAAAGACGTTCATACTCAGTAGATGTAAAGCAAAAATACTCATCTACTCTTTCTAAAGAGATGTTAACCTTTTTCCAGCAGAAGTTGTGCAAAAGCAACACCTGCAGCAGTACTTTTTTTTTTTTTTTAAGGTGTATAGCAAAACTTAAAATTACTGATAGCTAGTCATTTGTGATAACAGAAGATTTCAAATGGAGCTGGAGTATCAGAAATGAAAAAGAAATTCTTCAAACCAACCAAAAGTTTGCAGGTGCTGTATTTTTTTAGAAGGCAGTGTATAAGAACATCTGTTTTCCATTCTGGAATTTATTAGTATACATTCCTTGTAGTGATACTGCTGCCAGAATATTAAATGATTTTTGACTCCTTACTTGAAATATATGACATGTAAACACTAGGGAATATGTGAGTATAATCATTTATTTTGTTGCAATTTATAACAAAGTGTAATAATGACTACTAGCTCAAAGAACACTCTATATGAATGCAGTTCTGATCATAAGTAATTTTCCTCCTGCTGAATGCTTTGTTAGTCTGTGCTACAATATACCAAAAAGGAAGGTAATCTACTGGAACATTTTAGCTCATGTTACACTTGAAAATGGTATCTTGAAGTCAGTTGACTTGGCAGATAAAGTAAAATGGAGAATTATACTTGTCTTATTGAATAGAACTCTCATAACTTAACATCAATCACAATTAAAAAGAAAGTGATATGCTTTGGTGTCTCTGAAGAGAAACAACAAAAGGTGTGATCTTTAATATCTACCAGGTCTCAGAACAATCAGCTTTTTTTTAAAGTAGTCCACGACATTCATTCAGCATGTTGTCATTCACTGTAGTTAGAAGACGCATAATAGCAAACAAATTATTTACTAGTAGATCACATAGTAGACAGAGCAGTTTTCTGCATTATTTGAAACACAAATGACCAGTGAATGTCCCATCACATAGTGTATATGGGCTACCTGCCTAATAAAGTCATAGAACTGTCAAGAATTTTATAAGCCTGCATCCAAGATTCTACCAGAAAAAGAAATTAGGTACATTTGTCATCAAACAGAAAAATGATGTCAAGTTAATTAATGACATTAAATGTGTAACTACATTCCTAAAATCGACATATATGCAAAATGATTTGTCCTTTTCAAATGCTGACATGCAGTACAAATGAGGTTTGGGAACAAACCAATTTATCCAGGGACATCTTTGGTGAGGCTTATCTTGAGTTAAATGGGTGGGGAGTGGGAGATTGATTAAGGAAGGGGATTGAGATTAAGTAAAAGAGACAGAATTGTCCAGACTTTAGGAAAGGATGGGTTAATTGTTAAGAGGAACTTAGAGGAAGTGGGGTAGTTGTAGGGTGGGACATAGAATTTCTAGGGCTGTTACTGGGAAGGGAATCACATTCTGGCATGAGTTTTCAAAAGCAAAGTTACATTCATAATGACCTGTAGGTATTCTTGGAGAAGGGGTAAGTCATGGGTTAATGGTGGGTGGTGGGTTTCCTCAGTGGCAGGTTGTTTGTTATTTAATGTTCATTTTGTTGCTTTGTTTTAATGGCATTGGTGTTTTGCATTTTGCAGTGGTTTTGGAGGTTTGGATATGGGATCAGTGCAAATGGGATGGTGATGGTGGGGCAATGCATGGCATTGAGTAGTCTAGGTACAAAGCATTATTCTGCTGTGGCTTCTACATTTTATCTATGTGGCCTTTCCCTGGTTGTGTATGTTTTTTTTTTTTTTTTTGTAGTGAGGTGCTTGGAGACAGTGGGGAATAGGCAGGGGGTTGTTTTGCATGGCCATGCTGTTCTTCGTTTTTTCACTGGACTGTGGCTGTTGAGATTGCTGGGTGTCATGGGTAGTTTGAATTGCTGACAGCTGCAATTTGGTTGTGTGGCATGGCCTCTCCTTCTTGGTTGGCTACTTTGCGGGCATCCATTCATTGGTGGTGAGTATGGTTCTGTGAGGTATGGATTGAGTGGTTCATTGGTGGGAGTGGCATGGATGGCTGTTTGGCTGTTGCTCTGAGTGGTCTCTCTGTTTGTATTTGCTGTCACAGGGATTGAAATGGCAGTTACATTTTTGGTATAGTATTGTCTGATGTTCAAATGAAGCTTTATCCTTGGAACCTGTTTAATGAAAGGACAAAAAAAAAAATCTCATATTCGTTGGTTCTTTAGTCTGTTCCTCAATAAGCATTGTTTTGAATGAGGGCACATGTACTTGTCATGCAAAGTTGGCAGCCTCATGGAATAATGGATGTTTCTCCTATGCATGCACAGAGTGGGCACAGTTTTAATGGTCAGGAGGGTTGCCGTACTTTCATAAGTACTATAGTAGAGCCAGTCCTCTTTCCTCTTGAATTATGTTGCTTTTCCTTGAATAATAATAAAAAAAGAGACAAAAAATATTTTTGGTACTTGGAGGTTGGTGCTGAGGGTTAGGTTCTGAAGTGTGGTTTGAAAGAGGGCTAGGATTGGTATAATGGTTAAGGTCTGTACTTCATATATTTGAGATACAGGGTTGGATTATAAGCTGATGTTTTAAGTTACTTTCAAAGTGGCTCATTCAGGAGTTCCTATTCTAGTATTTAGTGGAAGGAGGCTGCAGAATGCAGTTTGGTTCACTCATTTGTTAGTTTTGCCACTGAGGTGACTGGAAGTTTGCAATCACTAAATAATAGCATGCATTTGAGTTTCAGCAGTGGTGCAGTGGTTAGCATTGTTGCTTCACAGCAAGAGGTTCTCTGGTTCAGTTCTCAGCTGGGGTGCCTTCTGTGTGGAGTTTGCATGTTCTCCCTGCGTTCATGTGGGTTTCCTCTCAAATTCTAAAGACATGCATCTGGAGCATTTCTCCCCAGGCCTCCACTGAAAACAGGCTCTGTGGATCTGAGTTGGACTTTCCCGGTCAACAAAATGTTAAATAAATAAAAAAAATCCTTCAGAAATGTCTTGCAATGGTCTGGAGTTGAACAGAATGATTGTGGTATATTTTGGGGGTTCTAGCATATCACTGAGATTATTGGAAGATCAGGGTCACTCAATAACAATGTAACTTTGAGTCTCACACTGTGATTGCAACCCCATATAGCAATACTTAAAATATGCTCTATAAGAGCACCGACTCCCTTTACTGAATACCTCTCAAATGTCTAGATTTTAGGGAAGGTTGGTTTTATTTTGGTCTGTTCCTCATAAAGTTTATGGGCTTTTGCTAATCACTGAGATGATTGGAAGATTGGAGATACTAAACACTGACATACATTTGAGCTTCAGACTGCAAATCCTCCAGAAACTATATGGTAGAATTAATCCTAGCAGCTTATGAAGCTTATAAAAGTGATATTTAAAATGTGTCCCTTTGTCTGGCTTTGTCCACAGGCAACTGTTTTGTGTCAGGAGTGGAGTTGGCTGGCAGTTTCTTGGTGGTGTGCGGTTGGAGGTTGCAGGGGATCTGGGTCTGAGGTGGTCGGGTCAGTTGAAAGGCATTTTTTTTTTACTCTGGCTGATGTCTTATGTGTTCTCTTTTGTTGCAGATGGTAAATATGCAGAATCTATGGCAGAGCTGGGAAGCCATTGTGGTGCAAGCAGAGGAACTGTTTCAGGAGGTGCCTAATTCTCATTCCAGGATGGCAGGTGATATGGGGGAGTCCAGTCAAAAGAGACGGCATTTGACACTAAGGACCAGGTCAGTGGCTCATGGGAAGTGGGCATAGCAATTGAGAGATGAGGCTGTAGTGGACCCACCAATGGCTGAAGAGGCTCAGGCTGGAGCTGCAGGTAATCATATCCATTTGGGGGTCCATCAGGTAGGGCAGGATTGAGGAGTTTGTAGAATGATAGTGGGATAGTGGTGAATGAGGTCTATCAGGAGTTGGGTGAAGCTGGAGGGTCTACGGTGGATATGCAGTGATGCCATGAGCCAGGACAGAGTGAAGCAATCAGTGGGGAGGATAATGTAGGGGTGTCTGTGGGGAGCTCAGGGTCCTCCACGGGTGCAGAATGATCCTCTTCTGAAATTGGGTTGGATTTTGGCCTATGGCAGCATGATTTGTTAGCTATGCAAGCTTTGTGGCAGGGGACATGGGTGTTTTTTCTGACCCCTCCCATTCCTTCCTCAGTTAAGGAAAATATTTGGAAGGTGGGGTATTTTGATGTCTTTCAATTAATTGATGTGGAAGGAGTGCAATTACTGGTGGAGTCAGAGACAGTGAATAGCAAAGACCTTTTGGCAGTTCTAGCAGCTTTGGGGAGGAGGAGAGATGGTAGGTTGCAACCTAGAACATGGGATGATCGGGTGGTCAGTTTTGTTTACTACATGGCAGTTTGGCTTGAGAAGGATACTTCTTTGGCTTTGCCACTTTTGCTTTACTTTCTTATGATTTGAGAGGCTCAGCATTTGTGGTTGGGGACTGCTTGGTTTTGGTATGACCAGACATTTTGAAAATGGAAAGCAGTTGATCTCTCTTTCCATTGGGAGGTTAGGCATTTGGACATATGGCTATCTACTATGATGGTTAGCTTTGCGGGAGGGGGATTAGTAGTGAGGGGAAAGTATTGGAGAAAGGGGGAGTATGTTGGGTATTTAATGCAGGACATTGCTCATGGGTAGGGTGTATGTTCTTGCATGCTTGTTTGAAGTGTGTGGGGAGCCATCCGATGGTGCAGTGTGGTCATCGGAAGGTTAATTTGGTGACTCCGGGTTTGTCTTCAACTTATGGGGTGCTCTCACTTCTTCTTTTCAGGGGTTTCAGAATCTCCAAGGTAGGGGGGATTTTCAAGGGTTACAGGGAGGGGTGCCCTTTACATGGGCAAGGGGACAGCCAGGGGCCACATTCTTCCATTAAGGTGGAAGTATTGTGGCATATGTTCCAACAATTTCCTGATTCTTCTATTAAAGAAGAAATAGTTGAGGGCTTTTCTCAGGGGTTTTCTATTAAATCAAGGGCATTGGGGGATGGGGTACTCTGTAAGAATTTGCATTCTGTATGGGTTAAGGATGATATATCAGTTATGCATCTTTGGATGATGCTGTGAAGGTTATTCAGTCATTTAAAGTTCCACGGTTAGTGAAAGTAGACATGTAATCTGCTTTTTGCCTTTTGCAGGTACATGAGGAGGTGTGGCTGTTATTATTCATGGTAGTTGGGAACAGAGTTTTCTTCAATAAGGTTATGCCAATGGGATGCTCAGTAGGCTGCGCTACCTTTGAGAAACTTAGCACTGTACTTCATTGGGTTTGGCAGCAATGAGCGGATACACAGAGGCTGATGTATTACTTGGATGATTTCTTGAGAGTAGGTGAGGGATTTGAGGGAGCACTCGAAGGTTTGCAAGAGTTTCTGGTGAGGTGTGATGAGTTGAAAATTACATTGGCTAGGCAGAAGTTGGAAGGCCCAGCTAAGGACTTGCATTTCTTTTGTTTATTGGTGGATGCAGAACATGGGTTGTTTTGCTTGCTGGCTGAAAAGATAGCTCAGTTGAAGGAGGAGGCTGGGTGATGGTGTGTAAGGATAAGGTACAGATTTGGGAGGTTATGGAGCTTTTACAGCTTCTGAATTTTTCTGTTGGGCAGTTCATCCAGGGCATACTTTTTGTAGGTCAATGTGGCTTCTTTGTTAAATGGAGAGAAGAGCAAACATCATTAGGTCAGGATTAACAAGTTGGTGTGGGCTGATTTGGCTCTTTGGTTGTTATTTTTGGAGTGGTTTAATGGTGTCTCTTTTTGTCAGATGGATCGGGATGGTCAAGAAGAACTGCAGTTGTTTATGGATGCAGCTGGGGATATTGTAATGGGTGCATTTTTTGGAGGGGAATGGTTTGCAGCTCATTGGCCGATGGATTAGGAGGATGAGTGGAAAAGGGATGTTGCCTTCTTGGAGTTAATGCCAATCTCAGGTGCATCAGTAGTTTGGCAAGAGTGATAGAAAGAAAAGAGGGTAATTTTTAATTCACATAATATGGCAGTGGTGCAAGTTTTGCAAGCAAAGATTGTGAAATATGAATTGTTGTTGGTTTTATATAAGTTAGTTTTGTAGAGTTTCTTAATACATTTTTCATTCACAGATGTGGATGTGGCAGAGGCTAAGAATGAGAATGTTGCCAGTCTGTCTCGATTTCAGTTTTCCTGGTTCTCACAGTGGGAGTGGGGGCTGAGGAGGTGCCAATGGTGTTGCCAGATGAGGTGTGGTATCTTGGGTTGAAGTAACCAGGAGGTTGGTGCAGCAATCTTGGGCAACATCTACCAGGAGAGCACATGGTAGGGCCCTATGTGAGTTTGATAAATTTATTTTGCAGTTGCCTCAGGATGAAGGGGTTTGGTTAGTGAAACTATTACTGTGATAATTTACATGGGCTTGGTGGCAAGTAAAGGCAGTCCAATCAGTTAAGGTGACCAATCGGTAAGTATGTTTGCATGGGTGGCTAGGCTACATGACTACAAACAGTCTATATCATGTAGTCGAAGTATGACAACTTTGAGCGTTATATGGTGAAGACCTATGTTCGAAGTTGTCATACTTCGAATACAAAAAAAAAAAAAAAACAGGGACAACTTCTTGACAGTTGTAAGCAGGGGGGCAAGCACCCCTGCAACCCCCACACCCCCACTCTTTAAATATACCAACTCTGAGACCGCACTACAGTGCAGTAAGAGGAAATTTCCCTTTACCGCATTGTAGTGCAGTCTCAGAGTTGGTATATTTAAAGAGTGGGGGTGTGGGGTCCGGGGGGGGCTAGCCCGCCTGCTTACAACCCTTTATTTTCTTTTCTGTTGTTTTTTTTTTACTTGTTCGAAATTCTGTAAGTTTGAACATATAGGTTTGAACATAAGGTTTTTGAACTTACAGAATTTTGACTACGTGATACAGACCTCTTTATAAAGTCCTGGTTGGTGGGGTGTATGTTGAGAGGATGGGATAGCTTGGAGGTATGCGTTGGCTGCTAACAAGACAGACTTTGAATGTTTTATTGAAGAATTCAGCTTTAGTGGTGGGTGAGTCAGTGGATTTTGTTTTCTGTATTACTTTGTGTTGGATGTATTTTGGGGAATTTTGGGTGTCATAGCTGTTGGGGTCATAAGTTTGGGGAGATGTTATGGCTTTTCCAGGGTCAGTGCACATTTGGTTACATAGGTCTAAAATGGATCAGTTAAGGAAGGGCACACAGATAGTTCTTAGGAAAGATAGGAGTGAGGGGATTTGTTCATTGGGTTGGGCTGTGGAACTGATGTGGACTCATGGGGGGAGACCTCTTGATTTGTTTTTTCAGGTGGGAGGGGGTAAGATGGTATTGGTAATTAGTTTGTACAAGTTATAAGAATGGTGTTGCGATGTACGGGATTTCCACTATTAAGGCTTTGGAGCATGTGCAGAGGTGTATTAATTATTGTGTGGCTTGGCAGTTGGGGGCTTGGGTATGTGTATAATAGACCATAGGGATTTTGATGACAGGGACCCAGTGTGGTTTAGATCTGATGGGATGGATTTGAACAAGTTTGGTTTAGATTTGTTTAACATACAACATAAGTTTATTTTTAGAAGGTTTGCTGAAAGTTCTTTTGTAAGAGAGGGGGAATAGCCTCTGGTCAGGTTGGTTGACAGAGGAGAGGGGCAGGCTTGTCCTTCTTCTGTTTCCCCTATTAGTGTTGTTGTTGATGCAATGAGTTTTGTGGATTAAAGTGAGCTTTAGGACACTGCTTGATTGACAAGAATAAGTAAGTGGAGGTATGGAAGCTGCTTATTTGTACAGGGTGAGCGGGTACTCTACCCTAAGATATGTTATATGGATTTTCATGTTCTGGTTACAGTCTCATTCCCATTATAATTAATATTTGAAATAATTTATTAAAGTTATGTGTGAAATTAATAAAGGTTATCAAAGGTCATTTGGTGTCATTGTGTATTTTTGAAGGGGACGGGACAATGCAGTTTCAGCAAAAGTAAATTTAATGCAACCAATGTCTTATTACATCTACTAAATATCTTATGATGTGCTAACAGACTGTTTAAAGTCCAAAAACAGGTACATAACACCAAAAAAGAAAATCTGGACAGATCCTAGCAGGAGACATATTTTATATTTTTCTTGGGGAGAGCTCCTAAAATACAATATAGGTCAAATATACATTGATATTTTGCTTTTAACAATGCTAAAATGATGCAGGGATTTTGAATAGGGCTACAAGACCTCTGAAAAGGATTGCAGGGGGCTGCTGACTGCATAATCAATTCGGTTTTGCACAGCTGTATTTGCTCATTCCTTTATTAAAATATATAGATGCCTAACTCAGGATATACAGCTCCACAACAACAGAAGCAAAGACACTTTCAGAGTATAAGAGCAAGAGACATAGAAATTTGTGTAGTATAAAATCTGAAGGCAATGGCCTACATAAACTTTTCAACAGTGATGGAACTCTATGGATATCAAAAAGGAACACTCAGAATCAACCACTACAATCAGAGTGATCACTTTATGTAATGCATAAAATTTCTGTTGACATACATGTTTGGTATAAAAGGTATTTGCCGTCAATAGCTGAAATACCATGGTTTCCTGCAAACTGATTTATGCCACAGCAAAGGTCACATGGTATATTCCATAGATTTAATAATATTTGTCATTATTATATCTTTATAAATAGTATTTTAAAAGAAACAACAATTAGTTATCACTTGAATTGTAGTTATCTATTTGTGTGCTTGTAAGATGGAAGGAATTGTTCCCATTTTTTATCAGTATTTTCATGTTGAATCAAAATCCTTAAGTTCTAGTTTTCAGAGTTATTCCAGTGTAGCACAGCCTTTGAATATGGAATGTGTGGTAAAATATAGCGTGAAATATTTTCAGTCCTGTGTATCTGAATCATGAATGTAGATAGCACTATATTATTCATGGCAGTATACCCTTACTGAGCATATGAAATGGAAGAGTGCCCCATTTACATTTACCATGCAGCAATTAAGTAAAAGATATTGACCTGGCTCTTTTCATTATTTGGTTTATTAGTTACACATTATATCAGAAATGCAGTGGTATCTAGCGTAATTATGGCAAACGGGAAAATTACACACTTTGTGATTAATATTTCATGATAGCTGTTTTGTATTCATAGTCCTATACTTTCAGATTTGATTCAGAAAAGTAGCCTTTACATTAGAAAATGCATGAAATACTCATTGGTTTAACTTCACACTGACTGCACCAAGCCACTTTTAACTCACTCTCTCTCGCTGTGAGCTTCAGAACATTTAAAACAGATGCTAGTTATTTCTGGCAACATTCAATATTTCTTTTTTCTTTATGAGAGTTATTGAAAGGCACTAAAAATTTGATTAACTAAAAAAAAAAAATCTTTGCAACAAAGGTTTAAAACTCCAGGACGGAACTTTATGAAACTTGGCTTCAGCTCTATAAAATAGACAGATACCATAATATATTATCTTTGCAAGTGCACTGTTGAAGCATTGATCTTCAGTCACAAACCTTTCCATCACTCTTCAAAATACACCTGTATTTGACTCATAGTATGGAAATCTGAAAGTTAAGTGCCAAGAGAGAGCTGTTATACCCATAACAGTCAACGAGAGACACACACATGAGAAGAGATTGCTTTCTGTTTTGATTTAATACATCATAAACAATAGATGGTTGATAATGCAATAACATGTCCAATAAAGGAGCCAGACTTGTCTCTCATGTCATCTAAGCAGAAAATGGACAAGCTTTCATGCTGACAAATTATTAAAGCAATATATCCATTCTCTTACAGTGAAATAAGAAACTGTCTTCGAGAGTACTATCCAATCAAATTACAGTGGTTCCAGCATTAGTAAACTACGTTATCCATTTCTTAGGCAGAATAACACAGTTTTTGTATCTTAGCACAAATAAATAAATGCATATTCCATGTCTGAAAGTAAAATCAGTATTAAAATAAACACTGGAAAGACTTCATCCATCATTTCAGTATTATTAACTAAGACAGTTAGACATGTCTTCCTGTTAGGCAGCATGATTACATCAATTTGAAATTTTATATATTATACCTGATGATAAAAACATTACTTTTCTCTATTACAATTAATGTATTTCAAAACAATTTATAAGTCCAGTGTGCTCTAATATTAAGGCAAAAGTATGTTTTACAAGCATTACATGCCATTTTTCTTTATAACCCTCACATCAATTCATACAATAGATTTTTTTTTATGTAGTGCATGGAGCACAATGATTACTCTCTGATATCCAGAAAAAAACAAATCCTTTAAGCCCTATTATATCTTTCTTTTCATAGGTAGTTACTAGGCTTGCAATCCAAGGGACCAATAAGAACCCCAGACCAAATTTCAAGTAGTATCAGTGTACTGTCTAGTTCAGTGACTTGCTTAAGGTCACACAGTAGGTAACTGAGGGAATCAAACCCTGTACCACAAGAACTACAGCTTAGGCTTAACCCTCTTTGCCGACGGCCAATCTAAACTTCAGCTCGGGACCCCATCTTAACAAATGTTAAGCACCTCACTCTTAATTTGTTAAGGTCAGGTCTTGATCTAGGTAGTCAAATCTGCCATTAATGACTAGCAAAATATATCGGCAGAATAAAAAAACAGATTTTTTTCTGCCTGCTGTCTGTATCAGTAAAATGTCACTTATTTCACCTTGTAAAATTAGAAAGTAACTACGATAACAGGATGTGAGTCGTCTTGCATTTTCTGAAGGATACAAAGAATGAAACTGAAATTAATATCACGATTTAGTCATGTCAATCATAAGTAATTTGTTAGAAACCAAATATTTTATGAGGAGCAGACCAAACATATGAGGCAAAACTCTGAACATTCTTTGAAAAATTGGACATTTGAGAAACATGGCAAGGTGAGAGTAAACATAAGGACCGGGTCTTCCTGACAGAGCTCACTAAGTGTTTTACAGCATTGAAAGCCAGCAAAATATTTAAGTGTTTTTTTTTTCTGTAACTAGTAGCACATAGAGTAGATAAAGCTCCATATTGGACTGCGGTGGTGGTGCTGCGGTAGTGTTGTCACCTCCCAGTAAGATGTTGTCCTGTTCAATTCTCAGCTAGAGCATCTTCTGTGTGGAGACATGCGTGAATGGGCGTACCTTCGTTGAAGGTTGTGTATCAGGGCCGGCAACTCGGCACATAAAAATCTACTGCCAATCATTAGCGGACCGGAGTTCCACTGTGGCGACCCCTAACTGGGAAAAGCCGAAAGACACAACAACATACTGCAAAGAATTGTGATTGAGTCTCTCTCTCAACATAACCCTTAATTATGTATTCTAAAAATGAATGTGAATATTTCGGTGGATTTCTTGGCTTCCATGTCTTGAACACATAATAAGCAGGTTATGATTGGTGACCTTCTCATAATCCTCCAGGCTCACCTCTTTCCTTATACAATACATTTGAAACCATTCATCAGTCTTGTATATTAGAAATGTAAATGTACATCTAAGATAACTGTTGAAATAATAATTCTAAAATCCAGTTACTCTATAATTCATCATGCATTTCATTTTTTTATATTTAAAATAAAATTACTAAAATATATCAGCAAATACATTTATATGCAAACTTTGATTATAGTGTAAGAAATTGGAAATATATGTCTATCATCTCTTTCTTGCTGTGTGTGTGTGTGTGTGTGTGTGTGTGTGTGTGTGTGTGTGTGTGTGTGTGTGTGTGTGTGTGTGTGTGTGTGTGTGTGTGTGTGTGTGTGTGTATGTGTGTGTCTGTGTGTGTGTGTGTGTGAGTGTGTGTGTGTGTGTGTGTGTGTGTGTGTGTGTGTGTGTGTGTGTGTGTGTGTGTGTAGATATATATATATATATATATATATATATATATATATGTATATATATATATATATATTTATATATATATATATATATATATATATATATATGTATAGATAGATAGATAAATAGATAAATAGATAGATAAATAGATAATACAAATAGATAGACAGATATTTTTTTTTAATTCCAGGCTTCATACAAAGCATTTAAAAAGTTGAGTACACAGGTATGTAAGCTATGTTGATGTTGACAAGCTCTCTGGGAAAAAAAAAGAAATATAGCAGCTAGGATAATTGGGAGAAGCCACCTGTGATACTGGATGGGAGGGCTTCTGTGAAAGGAATATGCAGCATGGGAGTCAGTGAATGTCAGTATCCCTTCATGCAAAGAAGAGGTGTTATGAGGCATGCTAAATTCTAAAGACATGCTTGAATAAACAAGGCTAACAAAAAAAAAAAATGAAAAAAAAAACAGGACTGCATAGCATTCATCAGAATCTACACATATTCACTCAATTTATGCTAATGTGGTATCATGAATCAATGAGTAAGGTTATGCTTCATAGTTCCAGGTGTTGGCTTTCAGTTCTGACCCCTGGATACTCTCTTTCTGCAGCTTACATACTGTTACTGTATTTGTGTGGGTTTCAGATTTCATCTTAGCATTCTATTCTCCACCATTCCCTGAAAACTCTTGTTTTATATAAAACAGTTTTATTAACAGAATAGAACTTCAAGGGTTTTTTTTTTTTTTGCCAGAGTAAAAACAAATGTCTTACGTCTATAAAAAAACATAAATGAAAGTAACATTTGACAGACTTAGCTGCTGAGCATGGCACAACAGAAGAAGAAAAAAAAACAGGCTCTAATTTCCTTTCCCCAGCAAGCTGACTCAGGAAAATTATTCTTTTCTAGAGCCACTGCTATGGATCGAAAGTTTGTTTTCCTTTGATTATAACTCTCTAGTACCACTTCCATATCTTTCACATTTTTCTCTGACTTCTTATTTGGAATATATAGCCTTCTTCTTTTATACACCTTTGATACAAGCCTAATTGTCTGTCATATTTAATCCCCCCATTAAGTATATATTTTAATATCGGTAAACTTTCTGTTTGTAACTGCAGCTTTCCCATTTTACTGGTGAAAAGCACCATGCTATGTTATAATGGAATACATTCAAAATGCAGAATGGCAAAATGGCAAGCCACCCTCATCCCTCCATGTGAGGGATGTGCACCCCGTTGCCTGCTTATTATATATACCAAATATAAAAGTTGGAAAGGGCAAAACACCAGTCCCCACTGTATCACTATCTAAATGGATTACTGTTTTTGACTTTTTTTGGTCAGTCTTTTGCTGTGAAAGATTTTGAATATATCCAGTCTAATCTCCCCCCTCCTGTCTGGAGCACCTAGCAAATTAAATACTGGCCATTTGGGGTTATTTATTTCCATTTTTTTTTTTAAAAGGATAGTCCAATTGAGCTCTTGGGAAATCTCTTTTCAGCAAAGTCCAATAAAAAAATAAAAACTTCACACATACAAATATAATTAACAAAATAGTATATTGCTATAATGCAAAAAATAGCACTGACATGTATTTCAAGCAGAGATACACATCCCTTTGATATCTCTTGTAAAGAGTGTACATTTTTATACAAGAAATTCAAATTATAAGAGTAGTTGTACAATTAAATCCAAGTAAAAAACAGTCCACTGAGTAAGAGTAAGGAGTACAACAGGCAACAAGCAAACTTTAAAATAAGAACTCCAAAACTGCCATGACCTTCAGACAAAAACTGCTTTAATAACAAAATAACAAATGGTGAGCACTTTCACAGTTAATAATACTCCTTCATCAGACCAGTTTAAACACAAAACAATAATACTTTTAAAATACAACAAAACCAATCCAGGATAAGAATAAAATCATATGAATAAAACATAACACCTGCTTCATTCATTTAAAGCTCCTTCTACACACTTTACCAATCAAATAATTCAAAAATGCCAAGCCCCTAACTTGATGTCATAACTGGCATTACAAAAAGGCTTCTTGATCCTGCCAAACTATTTGCATATACCAAGCCCCTACTAGTGTTTCAGTGGGCACAATGTCAGAACAGGCTTGAGAGACACTCTTTCATTCAAACCTGGTTCTAAAAATGCTTTTAGAAGTAAAATCCACTTCTGTTTAGTACTTTCAGTCTTGTTTTTGATATCTCCCTGCCTGATGTTCTCATTTATACACTCTAATACAAAAAAAATGTAAAGGCATGTTCTGTGCCCATATCACGTGCATGCCTAGCAAAAGAGCTAGTTTCCTTGATTTTCAAGATATCACTATGATGTTCAAGTATCCTGTCTTTAAAAGGACAATTAGTCTTGGCAATATAGAATGTTTCACACAGCATGCACTCAAAATAATATACTATATTCTTCATTCTACAACTGGCAAAAACATTCAAGAGTATCTCAGTCCCAGGACATTTATGAATGTAAGAAGTGCATATAAAGATATAATTACATGCAGAAGAGGAATTTCATCTGAAAGCACCTTTCCAATTGGAGCACTAGTAGTGAGATTCATACATACCTTTATAGGATAGATGTCTTTTTAAAGACAAGCTACTCCTTAAAACAAACCTAGGTTTATTGTCTACTACTTTTTTTCACTTGGGAATCTGCCAAAAGTACAGACCAATGCTTATTAATAATATCACATACAATACTAATGTCATTAGATAAAGTTAAAATCAGTCTATTTCTAATGGGACCTTTCATCCTAGGTTGTTCCTGGGAAACAGATTTTTAAAAATAGGGTATCCCTCTGTCCTGCCTAGTTCTAACTACTTCAGCTATACACTGATCAATGCCAAGGTTATTAAAACCCCTGTCCAAAAAGTCAGTTTTAAATTATTCAGACGCCACCTTCAACTCATCATCATCATCATGAAGTCTCTTAACCCTATAAAATTGACCCTTAAGTACATTTTACTAATATGTCCAGGATACTTACTGGACTAATGCAGAAGGGTATCTTTCTTAACTTTCTTCCTATGAATCTTTGTACCTAACAGACCTAAATCTCTCCCATGTATTTGACATCTAGGAAATCTATCATGTCATAGGATGACTTGTAAGTAAACCTCAAATAACTTGTGGTTGCATGCAATTTATCAATAAAATCAATTAACTGTTCTTCAGTACCTACACAGACTAAAAATATATCATCAACAAAGCACTTATAAAAATAAAAGAATCATTGATACACATTATTCCTCAACACATGTTCTATCTTCCATAGAGACATTACAAGATTGGCGTAGCTATTGGCACATGCTGTGCCCATAGTTACACCAGTTTTCTGTATATATACTTATCATCAAAGACAAACAGATTATTTTCCATAATTAACTCTAAAAGGGTACAAATTAATTCAATTGTATTGACTTTAAAATCTGCTCTACTGTTAAGGAAACTACTGATACTCTCTATACCCAGTTCTTTGAGGATTACTAAATAAAGACATCACATCTAGTATGACCAACATAAAGTAGTAGTATCAAAATGTTATGCCATCTATATACTTGTCCACAAAAATCTTTAGTATATTTTACAACTGTAATTGTACTGTTGAGGATGGGTCTGAATGTCTTCTCCACACAGATAGAGATAAGTTCCACAGCCCATCCCCTGCTGCTGGAAAATAATCTGTGATTGGATAAAATATGCATGGCATTGGGGTCAATAAATTATTTGTAATAGATGATCTAATATTTAATGATGCATTTTACAAATATATTAGATAGTTGTGAAATATAGCAATAGGTCAATAGTTAGATACATACAAAGATGTTCCTCCTTTGTAAAATGAAATAATATATGATTTTTCCATAACTCTGGGATGTGATTTTCCTGAATTGTTCTGTTTATTAAGATGGTAATTGGCTAGGCTATTTCATTATCTGATATTTACAGATATTCACCTGTAGATGTCTACAGTGATTGTGTGAAGAGAAAAAGAATCAGGGTTTGAAGTAGTATTGCCTGTAAGTGCTGTAATTGTTTGTGCTTCTGTTTGAAGTTAAGGAGCTGATGAATAAGAACTGAATCTGGATGTTACATTGAAAATGCTTTCATTTTGAAAAGGGGTGAGCTGAATTTGTCTACCTAGGGATAAGTTAGTAAAACATTTCCATAACATTTTTGGTTTTGAGATACATGAAAACTGTAGACTAATAGATGTTTCATTTATACTATTGTTTGTAAGTTTTATTTAGCTCTGTTCTGAAATTCTTTAGAGATAACAAGGTATTGTCATTTTTCATTGCTTTCATGCTAAGTCTCATATTAGTTTTTTAAATTTGCTTAGATAGTCACAGTACAGGTTTCCATTTAACCTTCAATATATAAAGAAGGGCATGTGAGACATGGTTAAGAAAGATTTGTTGACAAGATTGAATGCAATTGCTGGTTTTTCAAGTAGTATAAATGGGTTATTATCACCTGAGATGTTAGGAAATATTCTGGCACTGTTGATATTATTTGGGTTATTAGTGAGGAGCTATTCCAGTATGCTTTCTTTACCTGTTGAAGTATCTCTTCTGGATGGATCATGTATTAATTGAGTTATCTACGTAGGTTTATTTCGTACTATTGTGGGGTTTTATTTGTGCGCAGATCAGTACTAGACCAGTCAATAATCATGTCATGAATAATTACTAAGTCACATTTTCAGGCTTCTATTAGCCATAGTAAGATATCTCCTTGGGTCTTTATGTTGTTTGTAATTGAATTTTGTGGAAGATGTGGACAGCTAGATGGAGGGAAGCTGTTAAGATGTCTGATTTATCAAACTGTGGAATTACAGATTGGCATTTTGAGATATTAAATTAATTTGAATATGGAAGTGGTACCCTTCCTTCCCATCTAGTGCTAACTTTTTTCCTTACAAGGTTGAATCAAGGTAGTATCACTACTTCATCATTTCATCCAGATGTTTTGCCATGTTTTAGCCAAGTATAAAATATTGCCAGTATATCAGATGAATTGTTTTTGGTCCAAGATTGTTGTTTTGCAATTTTCTTGCTTCTGCTTCTGATGTTAATCTGTTGTATTTAATGTCTGGTTTGTAGTTTAGGATTTTGCCTACTGGCTCAGTTAGTAAGGAGAGGTCCTACATTTGGCTTGATATCTACAAGGAGAAATACATTTGCAAAGTTTGGTATATGTCTTAGAAATAGTAGATTTCATATTTTTATTAGCATTTCTGATTTATTGTGTTGATTATTTTTATTGTTGAATGGGTGATAATGCTTGGTAAGGTCTGTGGAATTCACTTGTGATAATTAGGTGTATCTGTGGGTCTTTATTCTATGTGTTTTGTTGTACTGAGTAGTATGCTATGTTTTGTAGTGATAGGAATTGCATAGGTGAGCAATGTTTTTATCAAACTATATATGCACTAACAACTAAAACTAGACAAGCCATAAACACAAATGTACTGCTTCATAGTTTTAAACATGCACATTACCAATTGCTACTTTTCTCTCTCCTCACAGCACATCAGTTTTACACTCCAAAGAAAATGAAAGTCTTAGATGTGTTTATTTAGTGAAAAATAGAAATTGCAAATACAGATCTAATGACACAGCTAAATAGCTTCTAGTAAGAGCAAGGGCAAATGTTTTGCAAAATATACAGGGCCAGAGTCATTAACAGCTACACAAAGTGTAGCTATTGTGTTGGCATGCTGTTTGGTATTCATTAAATAGCCCTACATAATGTGTAGACTCACCAAAGCAAATATCAATGGCAGAGAATGCTAAATGGGTCATAGGTATTTACTAGGCTAATGACCACAAGGGCCTTTTTAAGCCTAGCCATGCATCCCAAATCTCTGACAAGTTCTGGTACCCTTGATAACTTTAAGTAGGAGCTTGGGAGGTGAAACATTTACAAGCAGGGGCCCGGGAGATGAGCCATTTACAGGTTGCCTTTGCCCATTAGAGACATAGGTACCAAACTAGGGATGAATTTCCTGTTATTCACAAATTGAAGGCATCCTGGACACAAAGACTGATGCAACTCTTTATTCACAATTCACAAATCTACAGGTTTTGCGCTTTCATCCACTTGTTGAACTTCTTCAGTCCAACAACAAGTGGATGAAAGCGCTTAACCTGTGGATTTTTGAATTGTGAATAAACAGTTGCATCAGTCTTCATGTCCAGGGTGCCTTCAATTTGTGAGTGCTAGTTTCTTGGTCTTTTGGTTATGAATTTCCTGTTCCACATCCAATTGTCCAAGTTACAATTGAAATGGATTAGGGAGGAACTCTGCTTCACATGGATGGGGAGCCTGTTCCAGAGATGGGGTAATCTCTGGGATACATACGTCTCTCTCCATCAGGTACTATTTATATCAAAGGCAACTTTTTTAAGTCTTTAGAATGAGTAATTCCAGTGCTGTTTCTTTTCTGAGTATGCAGGAGGTCCATGAGAGTGGGGTCTGACAATGCCACGTATACCAGGTTTAGATCTCTCCTCAATGGTCTGTAGGAGACAGACCACAGGATTAGGGCCTTGAGGTGATCTGCATAGGAGATTTTACTTATTCTCTGTATTCTTTCAGTGAGGAACCTCTGTGCACTTTCCAGTTATTGGATATGCCTGGTTAGATATATACCAAAGGGGGCATTGTACTCAAAGATAGGCCTGATGAATACCGAATACAGTGGAACAATGACTTCCTTGGACTTAGATGCTATACCTTTGTTAATAAGTTGTGCGGCATAGAATGATCTCCTCACTAATGTAGACACATGATGGTCAAAGGCTAGATTACTGTCTATGTATGTCCCTAAGTCCCTGAATACTGGGTCATCTCTATGGGGGTGTTGTCATTATGATAGCTGCCAGGGGTGGATGACTTCCTGAAGGATACTATTATGCATTTCTTGGCATTTAGTTTTAGTCCATGGCTTTGACCCCAGTTGTTTGTCCATATCAGCCCTTCCTGGAGAACTTTTCTGTCAGTGTGGGATTCAATGGCAGCTCTTAATTTGCAATCATTTGCAAATTTAGTCAGCCAGAGACCATTGCCATTGGCCTTGGCTTCAGAGAAGTAAATTCCAAAAAGGAGCGGTCCAAGGACCAATCCCTGAAGGACTCCAATTGAGGTAGACCTCTCTGTAGAAGTAATGACTGCATAAAGAGCAGAAATACATGCTAATTAACCAATAAAATATGGTGGAGCTATTCAGGAAGCTATGAAGCAAATGTGTACACTCAGTAAAGGATTTTGCACTGTACATCAAAACTCTTAGGAATATAGAATGATTTATTTTATGAAAAAAAGCATGTTAGGTGTTACTGCTGCTGTTATTATGATATATGTGTAGCAGGCTTTAAATCAGAATACTGACACTTCTGCTGCTGCTGATAGTCCTTGAGCAAGAAGTACAAGAAGGGTGTTTAGATCCTGTTTGACTTATAATGGACCTTATGATATAGAAATTGTTGAGAGATACTGGGAGGACAGGGGAACACTGGAGGAAATATACAACCTCTGCTGCCCAGAGAAATCATGGAAAACCCATTCCAGGGGAAATAAATGTATATTATTATTGCATATACTAGCTGTTAATACTTTACAGACACCACAGATGATATATTAGTGGTGTCACAGGCAGAAGCATGAGAATATTATATCACTTTTTAAATGCAATGCCACTACATATAATGGATTGTTTCCCATGCATCTCACAGAAGAGTGCATGAACCATGCAGGAATTCTGTGCAGTCTCACATTTTTCTGAAGTGTTGGGGGCTATAGATTGCACATAGAAATAAAATCCACACCTGAGGAACATAATTGAAGACATACCAACAGAAACAGTTTCCTCTCTGCAAAATGTCAGGTTGTCTGTAATGTCCAAGGGATCATCTTTAATGGCTGTGCAGATAACCCAGACAGCTTTCCTGCCTCACATATATGGCACACTTGTGAGATGTACAGCAGGTTTGCTAGGAGTGGCATTCCTCAAGGGCATCTAGTGGGGAATGCAGGTCATGCATCAGAGCTCTGGATCATGGCTCATGGCACACACGTGAAGCCCACACAATCCCACTGAGCAAGGATATAATGAGGTCCATGCTCAAACTAGAATTTTTTAGAGCATATGTTTGGATTGCTTAAATCATGGTTGCAGTGTCCAGACACATCAGAAGGTGCACGGCAGTGAAGTACCTGGTCATACTGCAGTGAATCAGGAGGTACAGAGCAGTATGATTCAGCCACCTCTAGTGAAATACTTACAGCTTCAACAAGGACATCAAGGAGAGGACCACAGTTTCAAGTACCACAGGCATGTTGCAGCAGCAGGTACAGATGAGGAGTCTGAGTGAGAGCCACCAGATGCAGATGGTGCTGGCAGACAGAGGCATGTGCAGTATTCTCTGGCTCTGAATAAGAGGAAAAGACACACAGTCTCTACAGAGGTCTAAGCCTAAGACCCCACTCACTACAAATAGGAAAATTGATGCCTGTCAGACTCCAGAACCTTTACTTCAACATGTAATGACAGTGTTTGATAGCATCAGACAGGGATAATGCCCAATGACACAATTTGCACCTGCAGTAATGACAACTAAGTGTAGAACCTATAAAGAAAAACATTATAGAACTGATTACTCTCATATAGAAATACGTATGTGTCCATAAGGAGACCATTTGTCTGAGATGTACAGTTGTATCAGTAATATCTGTTATATCAGATTTTTGCACAATACAGTTGCATATTAGAACCAATACTGTGCATTAAGCATTTTAACTGACCTCCAGCTCTAAAACCTGGAACAGGTCAATAATACCTTCATTTGTACAACTATACCAAAAAAAAAGACTGAAGTGCCTAATGTTTCCACTTAATGAAAATACTACCTGAAATACCATGGGATTCAACAATTATATAAGCAATGATTCAGAAATGAGTAGGCATAAGAAATTAAAAACTTTTCTACTGCAATACATAAGACCACGATCAAACAATTCTTTTTAACTAAAAAACATAAATGACTGAAAGGAGAGAGTTCTGTTAATGCTTTAGTTGCTTTAATTAATTATGAAGGAACATCATCAGACATCAAACATAGAACCTTTTTTTTTATACACCAACTTAGCCAATCACAGTAATCCAATGTTAAAACACAACAAACACATTAAAATCTTGTATGACACTCCACTAACATGGAAGTAAACATGTACACAACCTTTAAAGTTATCATATTTTATTTAATTTCATTTTTATTATATATATATATATATATATATATATCTGTGTGTGTGTGTGTGTGTGTGTGTGTGTGTGTGTGTGTGTGTGTGTGTGTGTGTGTGTGTGTGTGTGTTAAAACCCTAACCTGGATGTCAATAAAAATGTAAAATTCAACACAAGGTTGGAATTTAAAAATATATATTCTAATAACCACTAAGCACTCCATTATTAGATAATAAAACTCATCCCCCCACTCACACACACACACAGACAAACAGATTCCCTAAATTGTATCTGCTTTTTAAAGTAAGTAGACTACTAATGGAAATACTATTATTAATACTAGGTGATTGGGTGGCCTTCAATAATATTTGCCAAAAACATTCTCTATACTTTAAAAAGGAAGACCAATTAACATCTATTTCATTCTTATTAAGCTTCTTCAATACATAAAAAACTAATTTCTTAAAATTAATACAATTCACAGAATGTTTGTATAGGGCATTTGAGTTGTCTTTCTTTTTAATATCATAATTGTGTTGACAAATCCTTTTCTTAATTTGGTTTTTGTTTTTTCCTGTATAAAAGGCTATACAGGACAAAAAAATGCCACATATACCATCCCTTTTGTATTATAAGCTGCTTCTTATTGGTAAAACTTTTCTGTATTGTCCAATAACTAAATTGTTAGTTTCATCTCCTTACAACAACAACCACATTTACTTATTTTCCCATTAAAGGCACTGGTTCTCATGAAATTTTTATTTTTCTCAAAAATATTTTTCATGTTATTTCCTCTCCTGTATACAACCCTACGAATATTACCCAGTTTCATTGTTAAATCAAACACCCCAAACACTCCATGCCAGTTTCTTTCAATAATACTTTTTAATTCCATGAAGTGCTGGTCAAATGTTAAAACACAATTCATAGCATTATTAAATTTATCACTTTTTACTATGTTACCACTATCTGGATTTTTTAATATTGGTGCATATATTGTAGCTCTTTCCATGAGCACTGGAGATTTATGTTCTTCTAGTAAATGTTTAGGATATTTCCAACTCAAAAACATTTATTTTAACAAGTTCAATTCCCTTCTTAAACATTCATCATTTGTAGTTAACCTACAGAGGCTCACCATCTCATCTTTCACCAATTTTTTTTGCCAATATGGATGGTTGATCTCAAAATGTAAAAAACTATTTGAAAGGATGGATTTTCTAAAAATCGTTGTCTCATAACAACAATCTGTGGTGGTGGTGCTGCTGTAGTGTTGTCGCCTCACAGTAAGACGCTGTCCGGTTCGACTCTCAGCTAGAGCGTCTTCTGCGTGGAGACATGCGTGAATGGGCGTACCTTCATTGAAGGTTGTGCATCAGGGCTGGCAACTCGGCACATAAAAATCAACTACCAATCATTAGCGGACCGGAGTTCCGCTGTGGCAATCCCTAACCAGTAAAAGCCGAAAGACACAACATTGTCTCATAACAATGCAAATCTGTGTTCTAGTACAAATGAATAAATAATCACAGCTATCTTGATTCTCACTATTAGTAACTAACAAGAAAGATGTAGTGCCACTCAAATATCCAATACAGTTTGGCATTTCATTTACATCATCATCCCATCAAATCAAGATGTCCAAAAATCTAAAATACTTGTAAACAAACTTATTATACACGGATTCAAAAATAAATTTTGTCTCTCATATCCATAGTACAATGTTTGCAAATACTGGGGCCGAGGATGCCCCTATCACCACCACTTTAATCTGTTTAAAATATTCCCCCTGGAACCATACATAATTGTTCTTTAACACTATTTTCATTAATGATATCAACACATAAAATCAAATTTTAAAATAAATCAAATGGTGATAGACTGAGACAAGGCATAAAGCCTATTGGAGATAATTGTTATAATTTGAAACAGAAATGATATAAGTTAGAGAAATTACTTAAAAAATACAGAGGATTACAGCTAGATAACATTTTCCTTGAGGACTGCATAAGGGACAAAACGTACCGAAGGGGTAAGGATTTTTAAGTTTCCTAATAACTTGCAAAGTGGTTCCCTCTTACATAATGAATTCTTGGAATTATTTTATAGAATAGGTTTGGACTTTATGCATCTTTTAATTAGGCACAATTAATGGGCTTTGGTGAGTTTTAAGGAAGAAATCATTCTATTACAATGCCAGATCTCTACCTCTATATTATTTTTGACATATAAGGAATCTTATAAATCTGTGTTTACCAGGGTGGAACAGCATGTACAATCTATAAGGAAATGGAAGGAGAAGTAATTTATATGGGATCATGAAGAATATCAAAAGAAATCTTCTTATCCCTTACTAAAGGGTCATTCTGGGAATAGAGTGTCTTTTGTTGAAAGATGAGAGAATTGGTAGACAAGAGTTTAATAAGGGTAATCTACAGGAAATATTTTATGAAGAAGATGTCCAAACTTTTCAGCAGGGTTACAAAACTCCCCTCCAAAGGAATCAGGGTGACTGAAAAACAAAGCTCAGAGGCAGCAACATCAACAGGAGGGCTGTGTTCCTGTGAGACAAATATTGAATGATCAACATTAATGGAGGGGCTACCCTGCGAGGAGGTCAGAAGAGAATACAGTACTATCAACGATAAGAGACAATAATTGTTCAAATAATATTCTTTTTGAATCTGATTGCTTAAAAATATACAATTATACTGATATTGTAATAACTGAAAAACATGCTGCCTTGTTCTCAAGAGATTTTAATTATATACCATATAGCAGTAAGAACATGGTTGAAAATATTCTGGAGATTAAGATGTTTGCAAGGAACATTACTTTGACATTGATGTTAGAAAACAAACAAGGCAATGAAAATTCTGATTTTGAAGGACTTTTTAAAAGCAATACTTACAATTCCCCTATTATCTTCTGTGGCACTATTTGAGAAATTATGTGAAATGGATATTAGAGCTATATATAATAACAAAAGGAAAGTCCAGATGAAGAAAAATAATTTGACTTATGAAGAACATAACGTGATGTTAGAGTTTCTGAATAATCAAACAATTAGAATTATGAAACCAGATAAAGGAGGTGGGGTTGTTATAATGGATCAGTATCTTTGTACTGTAAAAATGCTTGCATTTCTATATGATAGTGATTTTTTTTGTAACTACTTCACTAAATGAAGTCAATATCAGTAATTGTAAGATTAATTTGTTATTGGGAGAATTGTTTTTGGAATACAATTTTAAATCAAGGGAGATGGATTATTTAAAAGTACAGAACCCTTCAATCCCCTCATTTTTTGAGATCCCAAAAATATGTAAATAAATTGAGGATCCACTGATGAGACCTATTGCAGCCTCTGGAGGTTCAAAAACAGAACCTTAGGCTAAATGTGTAGATTACTTCGTATGGAGTTTTTATTTTTATTTATTTATTTATTTTTTTAAGGTACATGTGCTTAAAGACTCTTGGCACCTATTGAAATGTCTTTCTCAGTGTGAATATAAAGAAAATATTACTTTTATTAGCATTGATATTAAAGATACATGTATATCTTTTCCCAGGATGAAAGATTAGAATATTTAATGAAGCCCTTATTGTTGGTTCTAGATTGTCCCACGATTCTATTTATGTGTTAACATCATTAATAGAAATAGTGTTAAAGAACAATTATGCAGGGTTCCAGGGGGAATATTTTAAACAAATTAAAGTGGTGGCAATAGGAGAATCCTCAGCCCCAATAATTGAGAAGATTGTACTATGGTCATGGGAGGCAAAATTTATTTTTGAATCTGTGTATAATAAGTCTATTTATCAGTATTTTAGATTTTGGACAGCATCTTGATTCTATGGGATGGTGATGTAAATGAAATCCCAAAATGTATTGATTATTTGTGTGACACTACATCTTTTTTGTCATTTACTCGTAGTGTGAATCAAGATAGTTGTGATTATTTAGATATTCATTTGTATAAGAACACAGATTTAAATTATGAGACAATGATTTTTAGAAACCCCACCCATTCAAATATTTTTTTTTTTTTTACATTTTGAACGCAACCATCCATATTGGCAAAAAAAGAATTTGGTGAAAGGCTAGATAGTGAGCCTCTCCAGGTTAATGACAGATGATGAATGTTTAAGAAGGGAAATGAAATTGTTAAAAGAAATGTTTTAAACATTTACTAGAAGAACGGGAATCTCTGGTTCTCAGGGAAAGAGCTACAATATATGCACCAATATTAAAAAATCTAGATAGTGGTGAAACAGTAAAAAGTGACACATTTAGAAATACTACAAATTGTTTTTTTAACATTTGACCACCACTTCATGGAATTAAAAAAGTATTATTGAAAGGAACTGACATGGAATATTTGGGGCTTTGGATTTAACAAGGAAATTGAGTAATATACCTAGGGTTGTATATAGGAGAGGAAATAACATGAAAATATTTTTGAGAAAAATAAAAATTTGATGAGAACCAGAGCCCTTAATGGGAAAATGAGTAAATGTGGTTGTTGTTGTTATAAGGAGTGTAGGTTTATTTATGAAACTAACAATTTGGTTATTGGACAATACAAAAACGTTTTACCATTAAGAGGTAACTTTGACTGTAATACAAAAGGGGTGGTATATGTGGCATTTTGTTTGTCCTACACAGCCTTTTATATAGGAAAAACTGAAAACCAATTTAAGTAAAGGATGTATCAACACAATTATGCTATTAAAAAGAAAGACAACTCAAATGTCCTATACAAACATTCTGTGAATTGTGTTAATTTTAAGAAATTTGTTTTTTTGTATATTGGAGAAGGTTAAGAATTAAAGAGGTGGAAACTGGTCTTCCTTTTTAGAAAACAGAGAATGTTTAGGTAAATAATATTGAATACCACCCAACTCCCTGGTACTAATAATAGTATTTCCACTAGTAGTCTACTTTCTTTAAAAGCAGATAAAATTTAGGGGATCAGTTTGTGTGGCGGTGGGGTAGGGGATGAGTTTTAATGTCTTATATTGGAGTGTTTAGTGGTTATTAGTATATGTATTTGTAAATTCCAACATTTTGTTGAATTTTACATTTCTACTGACAGCCATGTTAATAGTTCAATTGTTTTCTTAGAAGTGTTTAGTACATATATTGCACTTTTGCACTTTGCCCACCTAGCCTTCTTCTCTCTCTACTCTAAATTGTATTTCCATACTACTCCTATTTCTAACAACTTAGCTCCCCCTGGATATTACTCATTCTTCAGTGTTATCTTGTGTACATAATGTAAATATTGTAAATAGTTTGCTTTCCCTTTTCTCCCCTCCCTAACATTTGTACTTGTTCTGCCATACTGCCATAACAAGACTCAGATTCTATGTAACCATTAAAACACTCATCTCAACATATGACTCACATGCTATGTAACCAATGTACCACATCATGTCTCTGATTTATAATGTATCTGCATCTTTGAATCTTAATTTTAATCTGTTGTATCTTAATGTATCTGTGTCTTGAATCTTAATTTTAATCTGTTTACTATGTAATGTGGAGCTTTTCTCCCCGGGCCTCCACTGAAAATGGGCTCCTGAGACCAGTGGACCTCCCTGGTCATCAAACTGAAATATATATATATATATATATATATATATATATATATATATATATATATATATATATATATATATATATATGTATATATATATATATATATATATATATATATATATATATATATCATGTATATGTATATGATAGCTTTAAAGCTTGAGTACATGTTTAATTCCACGTTAGTGGACTGTTATACAAGATTTTTAATGTGTTTATTTTGTTTTAACAATGGATTTCTGTGATTGGCTAATTTGGTGTATAAAAAAATGAAGTTTCTATGTTTGACGTCCAATGAAGTTCCATGATAATTAATTAAAGGAACAAGAGTAGTAACAGAAGTCTCTACAGTCCATGGTCTCCTTTCAGTAGTTTATGTTTTTTCTACTGCAACACATACTGATAAGTGCAAGCTCATGAATAAGTAAATATTATCTACCTGCAATGTGCATCAGCAATATATGCAACCCTACATTACAAAGACATGCGCAAAGGCTAGGGAGTCATTATCATCATCATCATCATTTATACAGATTGGGGCTGTGGGTGACAGGAGGGCTAACAGGATCTCTGACAGTGGACAGGAAATCTTCTTTTTTTCAGTTAGGCAAGGTTCAGTGGCAGGAACACCTCCCATAACTACCTGTTCCCAGGCAGCTGTCACTCTATACCACTCTATGGTGACAGAAGTTATGATATCACTTGCCTGGTGTTGTATCTAAGGTAAGGTCTCCCATATCCTCTGACAGCATTGATGTCATGTACCACCTTTTGCCATATCCTGTCTCAAGTTGATTGGTCACCTCTACTTTTCCCTAACAGAAAAGCTACATGGGGACATAAAGCCTGGATAATGATCTCCTTTTCTACATTAGTGTAATGAAGCTATCAGGGTATGGATTTTTCTAGTGTGCTATATCCCAGTATGAGATGAAACAGGAAACAGAAACATAATTGAGTCTATAATACACAGACAGGATGACTGTGAAGTCACAGATGGGATGGCTGTGAAATCAATTATCCATCATACACACAACGATTTAAAAGTTACTACACATATGTTAGTACAGTTCTACACCAAAATGAATTCTAAATCAGATATCAACATTCTATAACAGTTCTGTAATGCAGATAACACAGGTTTAACTATCTAATGCATCCTAGCATTAAGAATAAAAAATGGCAATGCAGTATTTCAAATGTAAGACAACTACTATAAGTGCCCTTTCCACTGCTGTGGAGGGCAGTGAGATAAAAATTCACAAATGTAAGCATTTTTCTTTCTGCTAACACAGGTAAAGTGCCAGACCTTCCTACAAACTTATAATACATTCATCTGCAATAACTGTGCAAACAATTAAATGTAACCTAAAACATATAGGTTATGTGACATACTTTTTGCAGTGCAAACATGGCTATGCCAAAAGAAAAGATATAAAGAAAAAACATTAAAATAATATATACTTTTGAGAGGACAGTGCAAGTTACCTTTTAATGTTAGAGTAAAAGCATCATGCAAGGAATAGTAACGTACTTTGACAACACAGCAGAATGGAAAGTAGATAATTATAAGTATATAGGTGAATACTGGGCTTATTGCCCTGAAGGAACATTTTAAACATAGCCAATAACCTGAGGTCAGAATAAAACCCTGCACCGTGTGACTATGAGGGGAATGTCTTAATTCATATGCTAAAACTAATTCCCCCAAAATTGTGTTTATTAGCAGTATCAAGCTCATTGGATCCATTCTCTCCAGTACATCTTAAGGACATTAGCTACATGATTGCACTTATATAGTAGAGAGTCTATCCTAAGAGCACTGTGAGTGTCGAAATGAGGTGTTAAATCATTAGCATTCCTGAATACTGCAATCTGTAGTAAGGGTAGAGAAAGTAAACATGGTGGAAAGAGCTACATGATTACATGTGCATGACCTAGCACTGCAAGTATGAGCATAGAGAAGTGTTATTTGCTAATAGCTTAAAGGGCACCTATGATTACTCTAACTGCAGGAGTAATCAGGGTTTCACAGTCTTTCTTCACTGATGTACTAAGAGACTTACTAAAAAGACTGAAAGTACACTGACGTATTTAAGAGACCAACATCCTTAACAATCAAATTCTGGCTTTAATATGACATTCATATTCAACTGAGTACTTTAAGCATTGATACAGATAACATATGTAAAAAAAACAGAGATAGAATTGCTAAGAAGAAAGCATAGATAAAGGAATGAGCCACCATAAAGAAACAGAGGAATATATCTGCTGTATTTGCAGTCTCTTTGGTTAATATTGTGTGAGGCCATGGGTATCCTAACTATTGACAATATTGCAATCATCCAGACATTTACTTTCAAATGAGAAAGGACAGCTTTCATAACTTGTTTCTGTTGCACTTTCAATATGACTTGATACAATGTCACATTATTGGTGCAGCTAAACACCTTTTCTCCTTGAAAATATATATACCTTTTTCTGTGAGAAATATTGAAAACACTCTTCAGTGATTGCTCTTACCAACCTTGTTTGAGGGTTCAGATCCATACTGGTTTCTGTTAGAAGACAACAATGTTGTTTAAACATCTGAAATGAACATTTAAAGAGGTTTATTGCACATTTTCCCTTTTTTTCTTTTTCTTTTATTGTTTGTGTGCTGTTTGACATTGCACTCCATTGACTAGCAATCATCAGCAACAGTGAATGACAGTTCACTGCCCAAGGTAAAAGATTATAAATTTTATTTTGACTGGCATAAATAGTATGATTAAGAGTGGCATTGCTACACTTTCTTCTGCAGTCTAGACAATATTGGTCTTGTCTCTGTAGCATAATATGTAAATGTATTGTGCATAGAAAGAGTGTAGGTGATGCTGGGTTTAAAACCTGTTCACAGACCATTCTACTGAGGGGAGTTATACTAAATTCTTGACAATTTTTGGGGGTATGAATGTAATGATCTGGGAAACTCAAGTAAGGTCAATATTAGCTAAAAGTGACAGACAGGCAAGTCATTTAATATTATGTCAATATTAATTGTCTGTGCTGTGTGAACAATGAAAGCATTTCTTCTCTTCACTGTGTTATTCTCTTTTCCTGCAGCATTAGCTGAAATCCTCGTTTTATGAGACATATATGATAGTACTGATGTGGCAAGGAGATGCAAGATGGTGGAACGTATCAGTGTAATACAGTAGTAGCTCTGCTCATTATTAGATATACACTGTGATTATTTTCAGTTTCTTCAAGTTACTATTACAAAAAACATTTATGTGAATGCTTCTCATAAATATTGCCTACTCCATCTCAGCACTGCTTGGCAGCATGACATGAATTTTTTAGTGCTTTAAGAAAATAGTGAAAAGTTTAGTTTGGGCTGCCTTATGTAACATAAACCAGCCTGGTGGCATTTTGTGGCCATAAACACTCTGGTTAGTACTCAGTGAAGAAAATATACCTGTCAGATGACTTTCTCTGCAGCACAAGGTGCAGTGGGCATAGAGAAGGACAGTTGATACAGGGTTCAAATCCACTTAAATAATAGTTTTACAGAGTGTGGTCTGAATACTTATTCAATTACGTTTTTGTGATACCAGCATGTTGTTGTCTACAAATAAAATATTGTCTATATGGTTAGCAGGATGTGAGCTGTTAATTGATCACTTTCACGTTATTTGTCATTCATTACATGTTGATATTGTATTCCACAAAGTAAATTTTGATCTTGCAATGAGATGTCAGAATGATGAATGTGTCACTTGAATGCACTTCTTGCTCTGGTCATTGCTACATATACCCACTGATTGCATTTAAATTACTGTCAACTTTTTGTCAATAGCATATATTTTTTTCTACTGCTGCTTTTTCCATTTGCTATATGGTCAGCAGCTTACTAAACAGTTCACTGCCTAAAGAAAAACAAATCAAATTTTTAATTTAGGCTTTCTTCTTGGAGCAAACAATGCCTGACATTAGTGTATGGCCCTCAGCACCATGGGTAGTGCTTATTGCAGAAAATGCACCTGACAAATGTTCACTTCTGAAGCAGAAGGTACAAATGAAGTGAATTGAGTGAAATAAGTCACAGAAGGCATTATTTTAATCCGATCAAGATCACATTACACTTATTCTCTATCTATGTAATATTTTTTTTTTAATTTTTTAAATCGATATTCACTTTCTGATTGTCAGCATGCAAACATGGTTCACTACTGAGTAAAAAATGATGAACTTAGTTTAAGATGCCTTATGTAACATAAACACATCTGGCAATAGTATGTGGCCAGCAGCACTCTGGATTGTAGTCAGTGAAGAAAGTACTTTTCATACAACTTTCTCTGTGGCATAAAGTGTAACTGAAGTGAATTGAGAGAAATAAGGCACATGCTGAATCCTGTTTAAAGATCACATTGCAATTATACACTATATATATATTTTTTTCATTTTAATTTGTATTTTAGATCTGCTAGGCAGAGTGCAAACATGGTTCCCTACCTAAGCAAAAATATGGAAAATTTAGTTTAGGCTGTCTTATGTACACAAGGATGCCTGACAATGGTATGCTTTCTTTAGGACTCTGGATAGTACTGAGCAGAGAAATTACACCTGCACATACCAATCTCTGTGGCACCAGGTCTAAGTGAAGTGAGTTTAGGCAAAGAAAATTACTGTTTAAGGGTTTGAATTCAGCTAAAGATACTTTTATAATGATAATGGTAAACCTGTTTCTTGTAAGCAGTGTATCAGTAATAAAACCAAAAGTAAATAGCTGCTGTAGTAATCTCCAAAAGGAAAAAGCATAAACCAAACACTGGAGGCGGCAGAACAATAAGCTCCAAATGACAGGCTACAGTATATCAGTAATGCTTGCAGAAGTAAACTTTTCTATTTAGCATATATCATTATGTTTCACATATAACCACAAGCTAATGTGAGTCCAATTTCATAAACATGACAATGATAAAATTTAATATGAAATTCACTTGCATATGTATAATGGGCACAATACTTTTGTGATTGTCATCATGACTCATCAGATTACCAACTATGTGTTTAGGACATTATGTCTTGTGAAGTATGTATGTAACATTTTCCAACCTATTTTACTCAGTTCATTCCATTGCATCAATCTGAAATATATGTACAAACAGAAATACTGACTTACATAGGAATGCATTCTCAGGACTAATTAAAATTGCACATATGCAGGAATTTATGAAATGTATCTCCATTCATTTTGAAATTAGTATATCTCAAATTTCCATGCTTAAAATGTAGTTCTCATGTGGCAATGTTAATTAATAAGCTAATTTTCAATTTTTACAGGTTTTATCACATGGGTTCAGTTTCCAGCAGGGACAACAGTATTTTAACATTATGAAAGGAGGATAAAAAGACCTACATATGCTGAATAAATGTCTCACCAAGCTCAGCAAATAGTAAAATCCACACAAAAACAGCAAGGTGAAGCGAAACCAGGCTATCGTCATAAAAATAATCTGCTTTTATTGTAATATCCAAACATAAGCGCTTTCACAGACAAAGTAACTGCTTCTTCGGATGTATAAGATAATCACTAAATGAACCATTAGTATAGGACATGCAAGTCACACATTCAATTCAAAGAGTAATTGCATTCTTTAAATAGCCTGGTTTCACCTCACCTTGCTGTTTTTGACTGAGTATTTTAACATTAAGTCCTGACATCACAATACGTCACAGTTCACCATTCTTCTCCTTTCAAACAGCAGTGATTAAAATCCATGCCATTAAACAATCCATCATTGAACATTGTAGCTTGTTGAGCATCACACATGGCAAAGCTCAATGAAATGTTTCACACCTTTACTGCTATGTGATGCAAGTTGTCCAAGGAATCTGCATGTTTTCAGTTGCACAAATGCAGGTGGCAAGTCTATACATCTCTGTGCACAACCAGCTATCTGCAAGTTCTGAATCAGGTGCCAGTTCAGAAATATTTTGTTAGCTTGAAACATCCTCCCTGAAACACACTGATGAGGTGATCCTGACAAAAAAATGTACTCTCTATGAATAAGAGTCAGACTTTTCTGGTGATGCTTGTGACTAATACAATGTTCAGTAGACTCTCTAACTTAAATAGGTAGGAGGTTTAACACCCAACATGAGAAACTTGTATGAGTGTGTATGTGTGAATGCGTGCATGTGGGGGGGGGGGGGTGTAAAGCTTTGTGCTGTATTCACTTCCCCTGAGGAGAATGCATTTAAATGTGCACAGAAGCCCTTTATTCCACTTTTTTTCAAAAACATTTTCTTTGGAACACAATGATGAGGTAGGTCACCCTGACAAAAGTGTACTCTCTCTCTTTATGAGGCAGACTTCCTATGCAGCTTTCATGACTAATGCAGTACTCTCTACACTGTATAAGTAGATAGTTAGCAGTTTCAATACTCAACATGGAAAATCTGTGTGTGTCTGTATTTGTCTGTGTCTGTGTAATGCTGTATGCTATATCCACTTCTCATGAGGAGAATGCATTTCAGTTTGCACACAGATCCATTATCCCACTTTTTTTAGCAACATCCTCTCTATAACACAATGATGAGGTCATCCTGGCAAAAGTGCTCTTAACCTCTTAAGAGTCAGACTTCTTCTATGTCACTTGCATTTCTTAGACTATTTTATAGAATGTGTGAATAGGTAGGAGGGTCAAATACAGCAGTGCTTAATTTCTTCAAATATGTTCATGACTGCAAAGCATTTCAGGATTGTTTGCCACACATCTGCAATGGCAAGTATTACAACTCTAAATGGATGTTAAAGTTATTTTACCAGAAACACCCCCTTGGCAGTACACTGCTGATGTCATCCCTTCATAGATGCTGTATATATCACTTATAATCAGTATTCTGCTGTTGCAGTGGCTGCTGATAATATACTTTATAGATGGTGTAATTAGGTAAGCAGATGGTCCAAATCCATCTCTGCTTAAATAGTTAATGGTGATTACTGTCATATACAATTAGCCACCTCAAAAAAACATCTTTATGTACACTTCCACTTGTGAAATGGAGTGTTACACTAGGAAATCACAACATTCTCAGGGGGAAAAAAACTTTTAGGCCACATAATGTTACAATAACTGCAGTATCTTGCAGCTGGAGTACAAATTCTCCTGTGTTGCATGACTGTGATAGTGTGCTTTGTGTATTGTATAACTACATTTGAAGGATGATTGTGGCCAGCTGTGAGTATGTATTTCACCCTCATACAATGTATACTACTCTTCAAATACATATATGATCTGCAGTAATACATTGTTATTGTGTGCTTTGAACACTTTTTATCATAAACATCCAACTAATAAACAGTGGTAATGTCACTGATTTAACTCTGCCCTGTCCCCGTTATACCTCAACATGCTGTGTGGTGTTTCCCATTCAGGTACTAATTCATAGCATTTGATTATAGGTGATTAGTTCAAATCCAGTCATTATTACTCAGGCTAAATTGTGCCAGTCTTATTGTGACTGTACATGTCTCTAACACTGTTGTGCAACATGTCTGCTTTGTGAACATATAAATGTTGGTCCTTCTTACAAAAAAGGTTGATAATTTCTCAGATAGCAATATTTTACTCAGAATAATGATGACATGTGATTACATTTTTCTTATGTAACATATGTAGGAAGCATTATCCTCTGGCGACAACATTATGTTGCTGCATCAGTACACTTTGCCTAATTACAGGCACAAATATCTCCTTGCAGCAATAACATGATGTAACGCCTTGACATTCCGACATACCTTGCAATTGTTGTGACACTTTTACTGTGGTGCATTCAGTGCCTACCCTGGTGGAACCAGGACATTTATCCTTCCGTGATGTACTGGTAGAACCACCAAATACATCCAGTAATGCTACATCAAGCTCTGTTGCTTTATTTTCTGCTTCATCACAAGGTTTAACCCCTCCTCCAAATCAGGAGGCATTTTTAAACGCAGGAACTGGAGTAATACCTATGGTATTGCCACCGTTCAACTCTGAACATTTTTTACCTTTACCTATGAAGTCGCACCCCAAATCGCAATTGAGATCCAATAGTCGGGGTCAACAAAAAAGAAAATATTCAGAAGAGAACAACAACAAAGTCAACAGGAGAACCAAGAGGTAAAAGGCTCGATATTCATTTCATCAAAATATGAGTTATCTCCTTCGGAATTGACTTTATTGAATGAAGGTCTTTCCTTTATTCCATCCACGAGGACAAAAATTAGTGATTTACTAACTGACCTTAGGATTTTTGAATGCAACCTTAGCCTGAAACTCATGTTCAACAAGGGACAGAGTCAAAAACTAGCTATTCTCATAATATGTTTAAACGGTAACGCTCTTATGTTCCTACACTACCCCCCCATGTTGAATGTCTTGTGAAAGCTTGTGAAAGAGATGTATATGATTGTTTACATGGAAAAAAATAATTGTACTTATTTTAATTTGACCTGTCTCTGCTGAAACTGAGGCACTACGGTCCCTTAAAATGAATTCCAACATAACTATTAGACCTATAGATAAGTGTGGAGGGATAGCCATCATGAACACATCCGATCATAAAAAGGATATGTTTACATTATTGGCAGACACTAAAACCTACGTTGTTATAGATAGTTGTGATTTACTAAAATATGCAGCAATGTGAATGACAACCTTTATGATTTACTGATGTACAGATTAATTGATTGTGATCTCTATGAGTTTTTGCACATAGAACATCCTTTGATTCCCTGCATAAAAGGGTTACCCAAACTACATAAGTTAACATTTCCATGCCCTATGAAACCCATTGTTGTGAGCGATGGGTGGTTAACATAAACATGTCTTTATACATAGAATGGAAGCTTGGGCCTGTGGTTAAACGGATACCTATAATCTTAAGGGACACTACACAATTGTTAAGTGACATTGAACAATATAATAGTGAATATATGGATGGTGAAGTTCTTCTAGTTACGTTGGATGTTAAGAATCTCTTTACCTCCATACCAAATGATTATGGGATAGATGCCATTAGGGATGTTCTGCATAGCTTAACTTGCATGAACAATGATGAAGTCTTTTTGATTTGTACCCTCCTTGAGATGGTACTTACTAATAATGTATTTATGTTTGAAGACAGTCATTATTTACAACAATGGGGGGTCGCTATGGGCACCCCATGTGCGAATTCTTACTCCAATCTGGTAGTGTATTTTTAGGAAACTTTACATGTTTTCAAATGTGTCTATTATCCACACATTCTTTTGTATTTTACGCTTTGTAGACAATGTCTTCTTTCTTTGGAAGGGAGATGTTTCCTTACTATGTGATTTTGTGAAATACCTTGAGTCTAGTACTGACTTCTTGAAATTTACATCTATTTATTCTATGCATAAGATAGATTTTCTTGATGTTTCTGTTCTCAAGAATAGCTCTGGACTTCTCAGTACCAGGCTGTTTTGAAAACCATGCTGGAGAAATGGGTTGTTGCATTTCAGTAGCATGCATCCCAGTTTTATGTTCTTGAACATTGTAAAAGGACAATATCATAGAATAAAAAGGATCTGCAAAGAACAAGAAGTCTTAAATGATGAAATCTCAGATTTAGAAAGGCTGTTCAAAGACAGAGGTTATACGGACAGTGTAATAAAAAAGGCTAGAGAACAGGTCTTTAAGGATGATAACTTACTTATGAATAATTCAGCTGCAATGGAGTATGCTGCTTTTGGCAGACACATATATTCCTATGGTAAGAAACTTAGTTTCATTATGAAATATACTAATGACAATGAAGCTGTTACAAGAATTATAAAACAAAATTGGCATATATTAACTATAGACCCTCCTACTGTAGAACTAATAGGAAGGTCACCTAGTTTTGTTTATAAAAATAGTTCTAACTTAAAATAAATTTTATGCAAATATAAGAAACAGTGGGTCAGACTGAAAATAATGATGACCTTTGGCACATTGCCATGTGGATCTTGTAACATGTGCAAAGTGATAGATGATGTCAAAAGTTTTTGTCACCCTACTCTAGACTTTGAGTTCTTGCCAAAATTCTGTGCTACTTGCAATAATAGTAATCTCATATATCTAGATACATGCACATGTTGTAGCGGTTTCTATGCTGGAAAACCCTCTAGGAGGCTTAGAGATAGAATTTATAATCATCTCTATGATATTAAGAATATCACTATGCAAAATGCTTTGGCAAAACACATTTCTGAGTTTCATACACATGCTTTTAGATTTAAAGTATTACAGCTAGTTTTTGTCAGTCAAAGAGGGGGAAATATTAATAACTTTTTGGAATGTGTAGAACTAAGTTGCATTTTTAAGCTACGAGCACATGTCTCCCCTGGCCTGAATTCTTTTATCAGCATCAAACCAGTTTTGCGAGCAAGACAATTTAAATGAATTCAGTGTTTGTTTTTATGCTGTTTTTACTTAAACTGTTCTAAGACGTTTTACTGATTTAATTGAGTGTTAGTTACTGTTACCACAGTGATGTTTGATTTTAAGCTGTGGATTTGATGTAGAAGTGATAAATACTTAATTATTTAATTAATTAATTATGTTAGGAGTGTTATTTAAATTGTAGGCTTTACTTCTGTAATTGAGATCTGAAGAAGCGTAGTTTCCACATGAAAGTGCTCATCTGTTTGTTTCATTAAATTGTTTTACTTGGATATTTCCATCTCATGGTGGTCCTTCCTTGTCTGTTTGGTCAAGTTCAACAAATAGTAAAATCCACACAAAAACAACAAGGTGAAGCGAAACCAGGCTATCCTGCAAAATATAATGAATTTTCTGTTGTCAATTGCTCATGTGTTTAAACATACACATTCAGTGCCTGTTAGCATTGTTGGGCCTTATACTGTAATGCATTAATGGCAACTATCACAATTATAATGTGTCCTTTACAGTGGGTGAGGCATCTAGCACCCCCTTTATCTCAAAGAGCTTATTTATGACACATAAAATCTGATGTAATAAAATAGCATAAATGGAATGTCATAGTTGTGATAACACTTCAGCTATGGCACTTGTGGTTCACCACATGACATTAGTTGGCAGCGTCACATAGCTTGCTGTTCCATTCCTGAAAGGACAACATTAAAGTACTGAGTTACAAAAACACCGCTGTATATAGTTATTGTTATTCATTTTTATGTTGGACAATGACATTTCATCACAGGGTGTCACTACACAAGAGTGAAGTATTTATTCAGGACATATTATGCTGTGAGTGCTTCTGTGGCAAGTGAATCGAGTTCTGACTTATATAGCACACTTATACAGATAGACTGTGGTTCAATTCTGGGACAGTGAGTGTACTAAATGATGGAAAAAGTCTCTTTTCAAAAAAGTATTGATACTGTACTGGTTACTGTTGTGGGGAGAATAAAGTGAAGCTCCTTTCCAGCATTATGACTATATCTGGTTGTTCATGCACATTCTGGATAGGCTTATAAATGCCCTAGGGCAGATAGCCTAGTATAAACCTATGAACCTAAATGTGTAACTCTTTTCTTAATGCACACATTCAATTCAGTTATTTATGACAGGCTCCACTGTTATCTGGTGTGGATCATGCAGTCAGTACAGAGGTCTGGAAAGAGAAGAGCCTAGTATAATAGGCAGGTGTTTGACTCTGGAAACATCTGTCTCTCAGACAGCAGTGATTTACACACAAACAATAGCTGTGGCACAGTCATAGGGCCACATTTTTCAGGCCTTGTTGCAAGGTAGGGCATCCATACCACTTAGGAAAAGAAAGTGCTGTAAGGCCCTCAAGAGCATTCTTCGTGACATAACTGATAGGTGTTGTTTTGTGCTCATAGGTTCATAGGTTCATAGGTTCATACTAGGCTATCTGCCCTAGGGCATTTATAAGCCTAGCCAGAGTATGTTTGGCTTTCGCCACCCATTTTAAATTAATTTTGCTATGCCCTTTTTCGAGGTTAGTATACTGTGCCTCTGTCTAACAGTGACACAGAAGTGATACCCGGGGTAAACCTATGATCTCCCATCCACTCATCAAGATTCCTCTTGAAGAGAGTCAATGAGGGACTCTGCCTAACCTGGACTGGGATTTTATTCCATAGTGAAGGGAGCCTCTGGGTTATGAATCTGTCCCTCCAGCATGTCCTATTTATTTCAGTGCTGAGGTTCAAGTCTCTCGAGCGTGTAGCTCGATGGGATTTGGATTTTTTGAGGTGCAGCATATCCCTTAATTCCGGGTTGGACATGGCCTTATACGTCAGGCACAGGTCACCTCTGAGCAGGCGGTATGCCACTGAGTAGAGCTGGAGTTTCTTTAACCGGGCAGCATATGGCATCTGCCAGTTGCTGCAGGTGTTTGGTAAGGTACATCCCAAAAGGGGCATTGTACTCGATTATGGGCCTGATGAGGGATGAGTAAAGAGGCACGATGACCTCCCCTAATCTAGATGTGAATCCCTTCATGATTAGGTGGGCTATATAAAATGTTTTTCTAACCACTTTGGCCACGTGGTTGTCAAATGAGAAATTGCTATCAACTTGGGTCCCCAGGTCCCTAATGACTTCTTCTGTACTTAATGGATTACCACCTATGTGGTAATTTGTGGGCACTTTGTTTTTGCCAAAGGGGATGACTATACACTTTTTGGCATTTAGCTTGAGGCCATGGCTCTGGCACCAGTTGTCTGTTTCTATGAGGCCCTTTTGGAGGATGCTTGTGTAGGCTGGAGAGTCGATTATGGTGCCCAGTTTGCAGTCATCTGTGAACTTGGTCAGCCACAGTCTTTCCGTGTTGGCCTGTACCTCAGAGAAATATATACCAAACAAGAGAGGTCCCAAGACTGAGCCTTGTGGGACGCCACTTGTAACTGGTTTGGAGTCTGACATGGCTCCAGCAATTCTAACCATGTGGGTTCTGTCCTTGAGCCAGTTTGCAACCCATCTAGTGACATAGGGGTTTATATTTAAGCTGGTGAGCTTATCTATAATGCCTGAGTGGGGTATTGTATCGAAGGCTTTTGCGAGGTCCAGATAGGCTGTGTGGACCACCTTCCCTTCGTCAATGGCCTTGGTGACTGTTTCAAAGAAGTCAACCAGGTTTAAGAGGCAGGATCTGCCCTTAACAAAGCCAAACTGGGTAGGATCCAGTGTCTGTAGGTCCCCAATATCTTTATTTATGAGGTCCATGATGATCCTTTCCATAGCTTTGCAGACCAAGCTAGTCAGGCTTATGGGGCGATAGTTTCCAGGGTCCGTTGAGGCACCACCTTTGTGGAGAGGGACCACTGTTGCTGTACGCCACTCTTTAGGTACATATCCTGTAGTAAGGCTGAGATTGAACAGTAGTTTTATGTTTGGGTTTAGCTCTTCTTGGAGTTCATGTAGGACGCAGCCTGGGACACCGTCTGGTCCCATTGATGCTGTGTTTTTTGCTTTGGAGAGGGCGGCTCCCACCTGAGCATCTGAGATGTCGGGGGGGCAGCACTCTGCTGGGATAGATATTTGCCCTTTTGGTGGGAGGGGGGGGAGAAGTTTGCGCTGAACCTGTCAGCTAGGATGTTGGCAATGTCTGTGGGATCAGTGTATTTTTTGTCATTTTGGACTAATTCTGAGCATATCTGGGAATTGTACATGATTGTTATGCATCTCTTTGATATCTCTCCTAACGTGTTCGAAAATGGCATGATGCAAATGTTTACTATATCATTCATGGCTCAGAGGTATTACCTATTCCCAAAAGAATTATGCTCTGTGTTGCATGGACTAATTCAGATACGCCCTTATTACTGCTATTATTTTCATCACACTATACAGCTTAATTGCAGATGAGGGCTTCTATAATCCTTCCTTACTGTATGGAATGCAGCCAGACCATCAGAAACTGTGATTGGTCCTGTATTACAACACTTTCTTGTGCGTTTGTGCTGTTGAACTGATGTTATATTACTGTTCCATGTAATTCCATGTGATCATGCCCATTATAATGATGTCTGGAGAAAAATTAAAATTGGTGGTGCACACACACACACACACAATATATATATATATATATATATATATATATATATATATATATATATATACATATATATATATATATATATATATATGTATGTAAATTCTTTCACTGTACTTGTCCTTAATATTTCATTACTACAGTGCATGCTCTTATCTTAGCTTTGCCTATAAGCAAAACAATTTTTTTACATTCTGTGCTCAAGATTCAAGTACCCCTCCATGGGTGTGAACACTATTTCTGGCCATGAAAAAGCACTTGCAAAAATGTAGACATGTTCAGCAGCATGCATATTCAATTAGCGCTGCTGCTCATTGTGGCAATATGTTTATATCATGTAGGCAAAACCTATTCAGTTGCTAATGTATCCCAATGTAGCCTTTCTAGAGTAGTGCATATTCTGGATGGAATGTTTTTGGTCATCATTCTATACTCACAGAGCTTTTATGCACCAATAAGATGTGTCTTTTTAAAGCCTTCCTATTAACTTAGGTCCTTGGAGAAAATGACCAGTTTTAATGTGTTTGAGGGCTTTTTATGAAAATCAACACACAGACACAAGCTTTCACATGTATCACACACTTTCTGGAAAAATGATTAGATATAAGTGTTTTTGATATGTCAGAATGTACATTCTACAACTGGCATAGAAAACATTTGAACTCTGATTCATATGTAAAAGGCTGATTTTAAAATGGGACATTAACTTTCTTACAGCGGGAAATGAATAAAATTAACTTTTCCATATGCTTAGATCAGAACACTGATAGTGCTTCTGATGCAACCTTTTGCACTTTTTTCATTTCATTAAAAAATGTTTAAATGCTTTGATTTTTCATGCTACTACTCTAAAATTATCTTGTTTTTCAATGATCACCAAAACATTTCATACACAGAGCAACAGCTGTATTGATGTATCGATATTTGCATTATGTAATTAAAACATTTTATATAAACATTTTGTGACATTAATACATACGCTTCACACCTGACAAATATTCTAAACTATAGCAGATGCAGTTTGTTAGGAATTTTTTTTCCTCACTTTATTGAATAAATGACTGGCTAGAAATTATGAGCATTTCTAATTGAATCAATCCCTTTTGTAAGATTGCCAAACAAGAATTAAATGCTGGGCTCCCATCTTGCCTGTCACTGAGGTATCTGGAGGTGGAACAAATATCTGTAGTATACTATATATAATTTAGCAGGACAGATCCTCAAGGGCATACAGTGAGTAGCAGTGACTCCATGGCACACTAGGGTTGTCGCCCAGATAAGACAAGCATTTTACAGGCAAGTGTATAAAACTTACAGACCAGAAAAGATGCACTATAACAGCTTACAGTTTAATATGTGCATGACTTTACAACATACAGAAATGCTTCTCTTCATGGAATCATACCGAAATGAGCTTGCAAAAATAAGACGAGTCTTACCTTAGTCTGCTACAACATATGGGTGCAAAGATGACCTGACTCATTGCAGAAAACTCCTAGTTAGTAGTAGACCTGCTTGGATGACATCTTATTGTATTACTTTAGGTTTTAACTCATTAAGAATGACAGATTTCTTGAAAAGAATAACATGTCATTCATGAGGCATACAAGGCAGTCTTTTACTATACCAAAATTTGTCCTTTTTATTAAAGACTCAGGCTGAGTTTGCTTCATAGAAACAGACAAGAGCTCATTCATGGGCACATTAGAAATGCTATAGCATACAACATTACTCAAATTCCCAAACTAAAACTAAACTAGACTTCTACCCCTTTATCATACTGTTCCTTTGCTTTACTGATCCAGTGATACAGTGTCTATAGTAGCTCCTACTCCATTCTTGCTCCCCCATCTATTTTTGTTTAGTTTTCTCACGTTTTTAACATTTTTTATCTTAATTTTGCTCTCTCTCTCTATATATATATATATATATATAAATATATATATATATATATATATATATATATATATACAAATATGTATGTGTGTGTTGTGTGTATATGTGTGTATATATATATATATATATATATATATATATATATACATATATATTTTTTTCACACACGTATGTATATATATATATATATATATATATATATATATATATATATATATATATATATGTATATATGGATGACAATCAGAAGGTCGAAGTGGATTTGGCCGAATTAAATCTAAGACACGAGACTGAACGGCGACAATGTCGAACCCAACATTGTTGAAGTACGAATCTGGCCCCCATCTCGACCCATGTTAAAGCCCGTTCCAAGGTTTACAGCGAGTTGTATTTCCACAATGTCAGAATTTGACATTGTTGGTTTCGCGGAAGTTGGTCAATGATCTTATCATTCGATGGGGTCAGGTCCGACTTTCTGATGTTAAACTGATATATGTATATATATATATATATATATATATATATATATATATATATATATATATATATATATATATATATATATATATATATATATATATATATATATATATATACATACATACAAATATGTTCTTTTATATTAATATGCAACTTTTGTAACATTCTTTTTTTTTTTTAATATGCTTACTGTTGGTAAGGTTTATTTTATATTTTATGTAAAGGATATTTTGCATGCCTCGTGGCCTGGGATTTATCGGAAAAAGGTCTTCAAAGCAATGTATTTACCCAGTAAACAAATGTAAAGTAAAACAATAACTATGTCGATATCATTTTAATGTTAACAACACTTTAATCTGTTCTAAATAGTTTTCTATAAATAGAAACATATTCATGTTGCTATATTTGAATATGTTTAAGTCTGCATTTGTTATAAGTGAAAATAATGAATCTGTTAAGAGGAAAACATTTCCTTTGAAATACCTGTTTTCTTCATAACTTTCAAATGACCTAACAAAATGAAAATGTTAGCATTTAATATCTAGTGTCAGATGAACTAATGCATTTATAGATGTCATAGCTTTTCAGGACCTTCTGGGCAGAGCTGGCTGACAGGTAACATATTACTGATACTGTCACATGCTGGCTCAGTATCAAAACCAGAGTCACAGTCTTAATCATTTTTTAAGACCAGTGTTGTCACACTGCACTTGCAAGAATGAATGGGGCCAGTTGATAGCATATTCTTCATCTGTCTATGCATTCACCGGCCCCCTTATCTAACTTTATTGTTAGGTCTTTGAGTTTATGAAAGGCTCATGCTTGTATTATCTTTCATTTCCTAGCAACACAGACTGTGTTTTATGAAAATATTATCCTTTGAGATTTTTTCATATATCAACACATTTCTCAATGCTGTTGTTCCCTGTATCAATTTTAGCCATAGACCTGGTTATAGTGTGACCTTTGCTTCTAAAGCCAAGCTGAAAAAAGGTAGGTGTTGCAAATATAACAGAAAGATGAATGGGCATCCTGCCAGAGCTCAGCATGGCATTTAATTGTTATTTCATGTGAATCCTTGTAGACTTGATAATCCTTACAGCTTTGTTTCTATTCTCTGTGATAAATTCCAATAGACTAGGCCAACATAATTTTTATATCTAATGCCTTTGAGTCTTTTGAATTAATGGCTATTAACAGGTGGATAATTGTCAGGCATTACAGTCAGCTGTACCCCAAATGTGGCAAATATTTTATCAAGACCTGAACTTACTATAGGTGATGACATAGAACATAATGGGTGCATCACTGGATATCCCAAGTAACTATCAGTAAAAAGCTGATCAATACTTCACTTTATCCTGCCCGAGAAAAACCAAGGTACAAAGCAGCTTGTGGTTCTCTTGACCTTTCAGGTATTTCTATCAATGTAATGCCATTTTTCATTGCTTTCTTTGATATGGCAGGCAGTCTATATCTGTCTGAAGTCTTTCAGTGCTTTTTATTTTGCATCTCATATTCTTCCATTATATTCACACACTGTTGTTATCTTAATTATTCTTTTTTCTCTTCATTCAGTTTCAAGTTCTGTATACAAAACATTTATATTTACCTGCTTAAGTTTCTTTCAAAAAGAATATATCAAAAATGGATTCATTTTCATCTAATGCATGGAACGTTCCTTTTATTATTCTACTTTTTACTTTAAACTCTGTTAAAAATTGCCTTAATAGATGTCATGCTACCAATTTATGGTACTAGACCTTGAACTTTGCTATTTGACAATAAATTTAGACTCTGCATTACTGCTATGGTTACCACCTGTCCAGCTTTACACAGGAAAATCCATATCTGGGCTGTTATGTCCTGCAAATAAGCAATAAATATGACAAATGTCCTGAAATTTTATAAGAAAAAATATTTCCTAAGTTTCTACTAATAGCTGCATAAAGACTTGTTTTGTATCTGATACACCTTAATATTATATGAAGCAGCAAAAGAAACTCAAATTATAAAAGAGTGACCCCCAGATTCAGCAAGCTCTGCATGGAGTGCAGTAATAGTGCAAGAGCTGCTGCATGCAATATGGCCGACGAGCTATCCAGGCTCGAACTACGGGAATGTGCATGAGCTCCTACACTGTTCCTGCATGGACACCACTGCTATATGCTAATTACCTCATTTGCTGGTGAAAACCATGTAAATGAGGTGAATTAGCGATCCAGGAAGGAGGCAGGCATCTGTGCAGGAATAGTGTAACCTGCAGAAATGTATTCGGTTACTAACCGAAAATATTTTTGCAAATTACAAAATGGAGGCATGACAGCTCGAAAGAAAGCATGTATTCAATGCAGTACATATCACAATGGCCAAATATATGACCATTGGCATGAAAAATAGTTGACATTTTATAAAAAACTATTTTTTTTTTGGCCAATTTTGACCGTTTAAGCATAGGACAGTAGTGGGCAAACGGGATCACCACAAAATAAAAAAAAGAGGGAAATAAGCTTTTATACCCAAATCAGCATTTTACCATAGTAGTCAATGGCATGCATAAGACAACAATACCAGGGGAATATGGTCTGTACCTGTCACCCCTGGAATTCAGGTTATTGGCTAAAGCTCTTGCCACCCCTATAGTGCCTTTTTTTAGGCATGGTTTAAAGGACAAAACCACCAAGGTAACAGATACAAGCATGCAAAATCTGAAGGTAATGCTACTCAATGCTAGAAGTCTAAACCTCAAAATGCACTCTCTCGAGGCACTCCTAAAAATGGAGAACATCGATATCTGTGCAATAACCGAGACATGGTTCAAGGCTCCAGAGAGCACCCCTGCAATACCAGGCTACAACTCTTACCATACTTTTCAGCCACTAAACCAAGACCAAAACACTAAAGGTGGAGGAGTGTCCATATTCACCAAGGATATTCATACCTCCAGGCTAGTTGCCCAACACAATGCATGTGAAATTCTCCAGGTGCAACTAATACTAGGTAAGACTGCAGTCCAAACTGTAGCTAGCTAGAGATCCCCCACCATGCCCCAAGATTCTCACTACACCTTTCTAAACATACTGGAAAATATTAAGATACAACGGAACACCCTGATACTGGGTGAATTCAAATACCCTGCCATTAACTGGGAAAACTACTCGGGTACCAACACCTTTTTCTCAATGGTTCTTTGAATTCATAAATTCCAACTCCCTGGATCAAATAATCCATTGTCCCAACAGGGGCTCCAATATCCTAGACCTGGTGATTACCAACATGGGAGATAGATGCTCCATACCAGTGGTCACCCCCTCATAGGTCAGGTCTGACCATAAGCTAATCATCCTTGACATCCACATCCCACCCCCCACCCTCCAGTAAGGAAACCTCAGTAAAAAACTTCTCCAAAGCCAAATTCATGCTACTCAAGTCAGAAGTAACAAACTTCATGCCACCCATGCAGATGGGAGCTGAAAGTTCGACTGCTGAGTCTTACACTAAGGCACTGTATGAGAACATCCACTCGTGCATGAATTGTGCCATCCCAAAGAGAACCAAGACACTCTCCTCCAAAAAAAAGGAAGCCAATCTGGTGGTCCCCTGCCATAAACAAACTATACAACAGAAGGAAGAAACTGTTGCAGAAAAGAGGAAAATCCCAGGATGCAAAAAACTCCCTTACCAGCCTCAGTAAGAAGTTGAGATCCCACATAAAATCCTCCAAAGCTAGTTACGAAAATAAAATTGCCAAAGATTCCAAAGACAACCACAAGGCATTTTATAGTTATGTCAGGAATCGAAATGGCAATGGTCAGATCTGCACTGAGCTACAACAGAATGGCATTAAATATATTGATCCCAAGGATATTGCTAATATCCTGGCAGATTGATTTAGTGCCAACTTCACCTCCCTCTCACCCCTAAAGGATCCATTTCAATACCAAAAGATTGCCAAATTTTGCTAATCATGGCCACACAGGTAGAAACCACACTCTCCAAAGCTAAGAATACAGCATCCATGGGACCACAAGGAGGGAATTACACCTTGGATCCCAGGAACTATTGTACCATCAGTCTGACAAGCCTGATCTGCAAGGTCATGTAACACATTATCATGGAAATTATAAACAAAGACATTGGCAACCTTGAAACACTGGACCCCACCCAGTTTGGGTTCATGAAGGGCAGTTCTTGTCTCCTGAACCTAATTGACTTCTTCAAATCAGTCTCCAGAGATGTAGACAAGGGTAAGGTGGTCAACACAGCCTATCTGGACATTGCCAAGGCCTTTGGTACCATCCCCCAGTCTGGAATCATAGATAAATGTACTAAGCTGGGCATAAATCCCTACAGCAATTGATGGTTTGCCAACTGCCTTACTAACAGAACCCAGACTGTAAAAGGAGCCGACTCCAAATCCAGCTCCAGATAAGTGACAAGGGGAGTACCTCAGGGTTCAGTCCTGGGACCACTCTTGTTTGGAATCTACTTCTCTGAAGTACAGAACAACACTAAGGGACTCTGGATAACAAAGTTGGCAGATGACTGAAAACTGGGAGCCATTATTGAATCCCCAAATGATGTGGATATTCTACAGAAGGGCTTTATAGAAACAGATGTTTGGTGCCAGAGTCATGGGCTTAAGCTTAATGCCAAGAAATGTATAGTTATCCCCTTTGGGAAAAAACACATATCCATGAATTATCACATAGGTGGCTGTACACTAAACACTGAAAGTGTGATGAGAGACTTAGGGACACAGGTGGACAGTGGTCTCACCTTTGATAATCACATCGCACAACAGTCAGGAAATCCTTCTATGTGGCACACCTCATCACTAAGGGCTTTTCATCCAGAAAAAGGAGGTCATTGTCCTACTGTACTCATCCCTCATTAGACCCATTATAGAGTACAATGCCCTGTTTGGTATGTACTCACAAGACATCTACAACAGCTGGAAATGCCACAGAAATACCTCACTAAAAGAATCGCAGGCCTAAAGCAGATGCCCTATGCTGACTGTCTAAAAAGACTCCCATTATACTCTGTGGCATATTGCCTACTCAGAGGCGATCTCTGCTTAACATAGAAGGCCATGTCATACTCTTAGCTGTTGGATATGCTCCACTTAAAAAAAATCCCAATCCCTCAGAGCCACACACTATAGGGATCTAAACCTTGTCATCACAATGAACAAAACATGCTGGTGGGATAGGTCCCTGACCCAGAGACTCCCCATACTCTGGAATAGACTGGCCATACATGTCAAGCAGAGTGCCTCCCTGGCCCTCTTCAAAAGGAACCTTGACGATTGGATGGGAGATAGAAAATTCACCCAAGAGATCACATCAGTCACCCTGCTTGACAGTGGTCCAGGGAAGTAAATATTGTGGGAAGAAATATCCATGGAATTGTTATGGCTAGGCTTATATAGGCCCTATGGCCGATAGCGTAGTACCAACCTATGAAACTATAGTAGTGGTTGCTAAGGGAGAAGGATCAATGTGAGTGTGCTAACTATGCATTAGCATTCTGGTTTATGCAAATGAGGGGACTGATACTAAATCACAGATTTCTTCTCAGTGTTAGCTTGCATCCAACTGTGTAGGTGCAGCAACACCATTGCATAAGTATAAGAGGTGGATGACCTCATAATGGGAGGTGTCATGCATGCTGTAAGCTTATTGGAGCTTTGTGGCCTGTGTCTGCCCTTAGCTATGCACAGCTAAGGAAGGGGGGGGGGGTCTCACATTGTTGAGCAGTGTTTTCCCTGCTTAAATGGGTGTGCACACCACACACTGAGTTTTAAACAAACAAACAAAAAAAAAGCAGGAAATAGCAGCACTCTTCACATCTGAGCACTGGGTATGTGCGGCATTCCTCAGGGCTTAAATGGGAAGGCAATGGGAAGAGAAAACAACAGTTCGAAGGCAATCAAGGAGAACTAACATAGCTGACAGGTGAAATGTATCAGAATCAGTAAATTACACAGGCAGCAGCCCAGCACACTACTATAAACAATGCAAACACCTTTCAGTCTGTTTTTTTCCAACAAACTGAACACCACCGGTGTATACAGATGGGGAAATTTTACCTGACAAAACTAACAAAATGTTAGGGGCTGTTGTCGCTCTCATACATCAATATGTGCAAGAGGCTGGGGGTGGTGAGGATGTTAATGCTGATGACCATCCCACAGTGAGGAGGTGGAGAAGAGTGTACAGACCCAGGGTAACCCACCAGGGGCTACATGAGCTGGAAACAGAGGATCACTATAGGGTGGACAGGGACATTCTACAGCAAATTGTTGAGCTGTGCCGGCCCCCCTTCACACACAGAACCAACAGAGGGAATCCATTCCAGTGGATACCAAGGTATGTGTAGGCTTAAGAATACTAGCCACAGGTACCTTCCAAAGGGCAACTGGGGATATCATGGAGAACTCACAGGCATCAGCATCCAGGGTACTCCACCAGTTCCTGGATGCCATGTCAGCACATGCCAGTGAGCACATATATTTCCTAAACACCCATGAGGCATTGACCAGCAATATGTGTCTCTTCCACCAAATAGCAGAATACCACCTGTTGAGCAGGGTGGGGGCTACATAAACTGCAAGGACTTCCCCTCCATCAACTGCCAGGTTGTGTGTGATGCCCTGGGCATTATCTTGAATGTGTGTGCTGGCAGCCCTGGAAGCTATCATGACTCCTACATCTGGCATATGACATAGCTATACCAGTCATATGGCCACCTATTGGGGGAGCCATGGCTGATGACAACTCTCAGAAATGCACACACACCTGAACAAGAACTCCATAATGAGACAAATGCACAAATCATAATCAGTATAGAGTGTGTGTTTAGGATGCTCAAGTCATGGTTCTGCTGCCTGGACATATCCGGTGGAGCCTTGCAATACTCTCCGGCTACATGTGCACAAATGTTCATAGTATGTGCCATGCTACACAATATGATCCTGTGGAAATAGCTGCAGTAGGAACAGCACTGGGCAACGTCACACAGCTCCCATCATTGCCAAGGCCATCGATGTAGGAACTACCTGAGCCTGTCCCTGTAGGCAGAAGGTGGTGTGACCAGTATGCCCAGGCTTCGGCAAAGAGGCCTACCAAATGGCCAACAGTCCTCTGTCAAAGGCCTGTGCCTCACCTATAGTGCCAGTGTATGGTATCTCATGGATTTCTAACTAGCAGCCTAATACAGTCAACAGAATACAAATGCAAGGCCATTTTGACAAATCCCAGTAGCATGCCCCTCCCCATGTCCTACTACAAGAACTGTGGACCAATCCATAAATACCACTGGAATGAAGGGCCAACTATAGGGATACTTCTCAGATATCGCTCACATAATGTTAGGAAGAGGCTAGACTAATGGAGGGGGGTGTAGAAGCACCTGCCTCTGGGTAACCTGGGTGAATCTGTACAGCTGAGAGGTATGGCCACAGCAGGATGTGGACATTCTGTTAAGTCGATATATGTACAAGAAGGGGATCCTCAGCCACCATACTACCAAGGTGCTGGACCATTTACACAGACCAATCAGCAAGTGTCTGTAGCTACCTCCCAAAATGGCAGGAGTGTGCAAGAATGTGTAGGCTGTGGCCTACAATACTGGGCTACACTTAATTCATCTTGTATTTCCCGGTAAATAACTGTGAGCAAATAATTATATCTGTCAGTAGTTGATGACATAATATATCACAGTGTAAAACAGTGCATTTGTCCAAATATCTCTGCTAACACCAACCATGTAACACAAGCAGAACAGACAGCGATAGTTACATTATCCCCCTATCTTTTGCTCATTGTGACTCCATGTTTTTAACCTATCTACAGATATCCTGCAGAAACAATTTGCTAGCTGTAGGTGTAGAAAACCAAACCCTAGACTGGAGTACAACCCTACCTGGAATGGATTCACACACTCAATACAGAAGGTCATACTGGGCATGCTCCTACACTTAGAGAAATGAAGCCCATGTCTGACAACGCAGTGGACTATACATATCTGTCATTTGCAGATGTCTGTGCTCACACATCAAACTGTACACCATTTGTTCTTCACACACACACATTAGATAGGAGTACTCACACATATATAAGGCCAACAGACTATAATATGTCAAACATACACACACACACACACAGACTTGGGGAAGAGAGAAACAGGCAGTCACATAGAGAATTCCATTATGAGGCCTGTCCCATCCACTAAACATCCCATTTGCCTATATTACATGATGTGCTGATGTCAATCATTATAGACATTCCTTTTGGTAACCCTAGCACTATATTGTCCGTGGTGCTTCTGACAACTGTGTAACACTATAGTACAAATAAGTATTCATGTAGCATTTGTAAACTCAGTCATGTCAAATGTAAAGTTGTGTGTGACTTAGTGTGTGTGTGTGTGTGTGTGTGTGTGTGTGTGTGTGTGTGTGTGTGTGTGTGTGTGTGTGTGTGTGTTTCCAGAGGAATGATTTATGACCCATTCACACACACTGCACATCCCATTTCCCATGTTAGCTCTCCTGCTGATGTCAATAACCTTGAAATAACCCTTTGGCCAGTTCTCAGCCCTAAAAGCTCTGTGGCACTTGCGATAACTGTGTAATACTATAGTGTAGCAAACTAGTTAGGTAGGAGTTCTTATCTCAGACATGGCAACTGTTAAGTTGTGTGTGCGTGTTTAGAGATGAATGATTTTGAGGTCATTCACATACACTACACCTCCCATTGCCTTACGTTAGCACTCCTGCTGATGTCAGTTAACTTGAAATAATGCTTTGGTCAAATAGACCATAATCTCTGTGGCACATGCAATAACTGTATAATACTATAGTATAGTAAATTAGTTAGGTAGGAGTTCTAATTCTGAACCTGACAATTGTGCAAATGTGTATGTTTGTGTGAGAAACTGTGTGTGTCTTTGTTGACACATGATTTTGGGGTCATTCACACTTACTACACTTCCCTTACCCCTCCTTTAGCACTGCTCCTGTCACTTACCTTCAAAGATACCTTTGTACAACTCTCCAATACATAAGCTCCATGGCACTTGCGATTACTGTGTAATAGTGTAGTGCAGCAAACTAGTTAGGTAGGAGTTCTAAATCTGGTCCTGACAACTGTGAAAATGTGTGTGTTTTTGTGAGAGAGTGTGTGTGTCTTTATTGCAACCTGATTTTGTGGACATTCACACTTACTACACTTCCCTTACCTATTTACCCTTCCTTTAGCACTGCTGCTGATGTCAATCACCTTCAAGGATACCTTTGGACAACTCTCCAACATATAAACTCTGAGGTGTTTGCAGTAAATACGTAACACTATAGTAGTAATACATAGCTAGGTAGGGGTTCAAACCTCAGTACTGGCAAGTGTGTGTGTGCGTGTGTGCGTGCGTGTGTGCGTGTGTGTGTGTGTGTGTGTGTGTGTGTGTGTGTGTGTGTGTATTTGTGAAAACATGATCCATTCCAGGGTTGATTTTTCTACATTATTATATTGAGGACCTATATGTCCCAATGTCCACATTACAAGGCCAACAGTTGTCAAACACTGTAGGAGGTGGTGTATACAATCCACAGCCATAAATGTCTAGTGTCATGTGCAATGACTATGTGACAGTATGGATTATTGAACAATATAGGAAACCCTTATAATACTCAGAGACCACTCTCCTCCCATGGATCATACACAAACATGCTTGGCTAGGGAGCAACCACTATATCGGTAGTTCTCCTGCAAATTGCCTCATAGATACTACCCATGGAGTGATAGCAGTGGCCTACATGCCTATCGACCACAACAGTGCCACTGACATCAGAAAGTACTTTGATGTGTTACATCTCCTGACAGAGTGTATGTTATGCAGTAAGTAAAAGGACATGGAACCCTGTTCCATTCACTCAGTAGCCCAGTCAATGTGTACAGTGACCCTTTTGCCATATTCCCCACTGGACGCCTGCAAAAACTGTAGAGTCTGCAAACATAACCCATAAAGGGAATACCATGCCTTATACACATCCCCTGCATGGACAGACACCAATAGCTCCAATTAATCCCTGTATCATACTGTCTATGTAGGTGCAATCACTACCTGAGTTACATAGCCAGGTCTCAACAAATGAGGTCAGGAATGCTACTTCTGAAGATACCAATCTTCCACACTACATGCCCCAGAGACCTCAAACACACTTCCACACTTCAAATAACAGGCATGTGTGGCATGTGCACAAATCAAGCATTGTCCATGTTATGGAATATAAATCACATACATGTGTAGCAGTGTACATCACTGGCCACCCACAATAGAAATCTGGATGAGTGTATGTGGAATGCAGTACCCACCCCTGGGGACCACTCCAGTGACTATAGTCCTGAGCCACACTAGAGACTATTTCCATGTGGCCTGATGCCAGTGTATTCCTTGGGCTAGCCTTGTACAGCCTTCAGGCCTATTCACCTACTGCACACCTATGAAGCAACGAACCTATGGATCTCAGTCCTGAATATGTGTGTGTGTGTGTGTGTGTGTGTGTGTGTGTGTGTGTGTGTGTGTGTGTGTGTGTGTGTGTGTGTGTGTGTGTGTGTGTGTGTGTGTGTGTGTGTGTGTGTGTGTGTGTGTGTGTGTGTGTGTGTGTGTGTGTGTGTGTGTGTGTGTGTGTGTGTGTGTGTGTGCAAGTGTGTGTGAATAGTAATCCCAGTGTGTTTCTTTGATGAATATCCCCTGTGGCTGTGGTTATTAGCAATCAGAGGTGTGTACAAATCACAACACGTACCATTGTCCATTTTACAACAGATGTAAATCAACATATGCCTATGTACAACCCTCAGCTCTATAATCTGTGAGGCATATGCAGTCACTGTGTTGCAGACCAGGGATTTCCATGCACATACTGTACCCTGCCTATGACATAGTGGATGTGTCACCATACTGCCATATCCCATGGTCATGCTGCAGGGCCACACCCTGGTGACACACAGATGCCTAGAATGGAAATAGGATATGGCACGTGAGAATACATTCACTTAGCACTTCACATGTGGGGGGAGAGAGGGGTAAAGCTGCACTAAATGTGTTGCCAAGACTGTGGCCAATATGTGCTGTCTCAGGATAGGTATTAGCATTGTGCAGTAACTCGCAGCACTTGTGTTTAATGCTGTGGAGGTTGTTAACGTAACTATCAAAGACTGTTGTGACTGTCATTATTGTCTGCTGCATCTCTATCTGCCATCATAGATGCCCCTAGGGGATTTCATGTGGGATCCAAAGTTGTGTTTGAGACAATAACGGAGTTCAACAGTCATGGGACACCACCTTTCTCTGCAGCAGTGTCCTCCTTCTGATGTACACTTTAGTAATGGCAAAGGACCATCACATTGTCTCCCAGTGTTTGGAGACAGTGTCTGGGTTTGGTTGGCTCTGGCTAGTACCATGCATTCATGTATCTGTTTGTACAGTTCATATGTGTATGACTCCACAGTCATGCAGCCATTTTCCATTGCCATGGGTGCAGTGAAGACATGCACCCATGTTTTCATGGTTGCAAAGCCAACTTTGGTAGGTTTTGCAAGGTGGTTACCTTTGTGGGTGGTGTGGCTGACATGCTGAGTTCCATATTGATTATAGCCTGTGTGAATCTCACCATGCAAGGATTGACATCTGTGGATGAGCAGCAGTCCCATATCTAAGTAGTCAACACAGGTCAAGGTTGTTACATCCCCTACCAGGAGTCAGTATGAACTGGTCCAGTGCAATGGAAATGACTCCCGGAAGTGTTGGGTGACTGTACTGGTGCTTGGCCAATTTCCTCAGGTGATGTAGGGGTTGTTGAAGACTCATACTATGTCAATGTTGTGTTGGATCATCATCGATGGCAGGTTGTTGAGAAATGTGTATTGACAGTCTAGGGACCTAGATGTTGACCCATAGCAGACTATGGTCTGGATTGCACTATTAACCCAAGGCAGTTTTACTGGAAGTATCTCCAATGCATTATGATGGGATACTAGCCTGGAGGTGTTCCTACCCATAATAAATATGGAGACAACACCAGCTGTGGACGTGTGGTGTTGTCCATGTTTGCGGCCTGAAAGATGCTGAATGTGTCATAGCCTGATACTGCAGGTCTGCTGTCTGCTGTCTGCTGCTGTGAACCACCTCTCCATTACAGCAGACATGTGTCCTCCACTCCAATGACTGCTCTGAGTGACTGCAACCTGACAGTTAGATGTCTACTGTTGAGCTGTACGACCTTCAGACTGCCTACATGTGAAGCTGTTATGTTAGTAATAACATCAGAAACACTGTTTAATAAGGCATCATAGCGGTGGCAAGACACTTAGCCAGTACCTGGAAATCCAGCAGTGATGGATGTAAGACATCTGTGGCAGGTCATTGGGTTTTGTCAATCATGTCATCCCAAGCAGAGAGGTACTGGATCCCCTGAGAATGACACATAACACACAAGCCAATGTTGCAGTCAATCTGTTGAAAGTACCGCAGCATCATTCTGGGTGACAATGGTACATTGCCCAGGGCTATTGTTACACCTGCCTAGACCTCATAATTAGAGAGTTCAACTGTGTATCTTGGAAAGTCATTCACACCCACATGGATACAGAGTGATACTGGTAGTTGTTGTGGAGTGACATGACTAGCTGTGTCATGTGTTGAATGCTGGCATGTGATAGATATTTGGCTATCTGCTCCATATTCAACTTAGTGAGTGGGATAACTGTGTGCCTCAGTACTGACTTGCCCATGATCACTGTATTGTGCAAGGTGGTTAGCCTTAGGAGCTTAGGTTGAGGGGCACACTGTGTAGGTTAAATATGTGTCTCTTGGCATGTGGCATGTTGCGGTGTCTGAGTGGGTATCTGTCCTGCCGGTCTGTGCTTTTTGCGTAAATGTCTATTGAGTGCCTCTGGGAAGGTGGGTGTGTGGCTTTTCACTGAATGTCATGGCTGTCAAAGTGGGTGTCATGGTGAGCTATGTGTTCCACATGGTGTGATGTAGGTGTTGATCATTTCCTCTTCACCTGCTAGTCCAGTCTTCACTGGAGAGTGCATAGGCGCTCCGGCAAAAAAACACACATAAATACATGAAAACATACTGGGAGGCTCTAAATAAAAATCTGCAAAACCAACAGAGACTTCCAAAGCAAACATCCAAGAAACCTCCACCCCCCAACACAAACCATGAAACACATACTTCACAAAACCAGTGTGCCATGCAATCACAGCTCTTAAGGCAAAATAACATACCCAACATATTAGTAATAGGTGACTATAGTCAGGCACACTGACGTCCCACTCACTAGGCTGAATAAGGAGAAGATTACTGTTAGCTGCCTGTCAGGTGCCAGGATCTGTCGCATAACACATGCACTCAGATCACTCCAGAACAAGTACAAACATGACTCTGTCATCGTCCATGTTGGTGTGAATGACCTGAGCCATACCTCCATGGACTACATGAAGAGAGACATGAAAGAGCTCTCTGATCATGTAGCCAAGGCTGGTATGACCCTGACCCTGAGTAGCATCCTGCCCTCACCAAGAATGATACCACTGTATAAAGAAAAAATTCTCAGTTTCAACAATTGGCTTAGTTTCTGGTGTAATTCAAAGGGGATCCAGTGTCTGTCCGCCTGGGATGACATGCTCGACAAGCTATGCTGCTTCACTAGAGATGGCTTGCACCTGTCACCCTTAGGCATTCGAATACTGGCCAAGGCTCTTGCCGTCCCAATAATGCCTTTTTTAGGCAAGGCTCAAAAGACAAGCCCACCAGCGTAAATAGCACAAGTAACAAAAAACTGAGGGTAATGCTACTCAATGCCTGAAGTCTAAACCTCAAAATGCACACACTTGAGGGCACTCATCAGTATGGAGAAAACTGATATATGTGCAGTAACGGAAACCTGGTTTAAGGCTGCAGAGAGCACCCCAGCACTACCAGGCTACAACTCATACCATACATTTTGGCTACATAACCCAAACCAAAATACAAAAGTGGGGGCTTATCCATATTCATCAAGGATACCCACACCTCCAGGTTAGTGGCACAGCACAATGCTTCAGAGATCATCCACGTGCAACTAACAATGGGCAAAACTGCAATTCAAATTGTAGCTTGCTACAGATCATCCACCATGTCCCAGGCCCCCCATTCCGCATTTCTGGAAACATTGGCAAACATAAAGGTCCTACCAAACACCCTAATATTGAGTGATTTCAATTACCCACATTAACTGGGAGAACTACTCAAGTAGTAACTCCCTTGCCAAACATTTCCTAGAATTTATAAACTCAAATGCCCTGGTTCAACTGGTCAACACTCCCACCAGAGGTGACAACATATTTGAACTGGTCATCATCAACATGGGAGACCAGTGTTCCACACCAGAGGTCAACCCCTCGCTGGTTAGATCTGACCATAAACAAATCACATTGGATATCCATATTCCACCTCCGGACAAGAAAACCACTGTGAAAAACTTTTCAAAAGCAAACTTCACATTACTTAAGACCAAGGTCGAAAGTCTCAAAGCCCCCATGCTGAAGGATAACACTGTCCAAGCTGCAAAATCCTTTACTAATGCATTCTATGGGCAGCTACAAGAATGCATGGATCTGCCATCCCAAGCAAAACCAAGACTCACTCCTCCAAGAAAAGGAAACCAGTCTGGTGGACTCCTGCCATAAACAAGCTATACAATAGAAGGAGGAAACGAGTACAGAAAAGAATAAAATCCCAAGAAGGGAAGACATCCCTGATCAGTATCAGCAAGAAACTACTATCCCTCATAAAATCATCCAAGGTGAGCTTTGAAAGAAAAATTGCCAAGGACTCCAAAGATAACCACAAGGCATTCTTTAACTATGTGAAGAATCTAAGTGGCAATGCTCAGATCTGCTCGGAGTTAGTTCAGAATGACACAAAATACACTGAACCGACTGATATCGCCAAAATCCTGGCAGACAGGTTCAGTGCAAACTTCAACCCCCTCTCACCCCCAAAAGGGCCCATAACCATACCAGAAGAATGTAGAGTCCCTGAAATCACAGACACACAGGTTAAAACAGCCCTCTCCAAAGCCAAAAACACAGCATCAATGGGACCGGACGGTGTCCCAGGCTGCGTCCTACATGAGCTCAAAGATGAACTAACCACTCAACTAAACACACTGATCAAACTCAGCCTCTCCACAGGCTACATACCCAAAGAGTGGTGCACAGCAATGGTTATTCCACTCCACAAAGGTGGAGCCACAATAGACCCCAGGAACTATCGCCTATAAGCTTGACTAGCTTGGTCTGCCAGGCTATGGAGCGCATCATCATGGAACTCATTAACAGAGACATTGGGAACCTCCAAACACTGGACCCTACCCAGTTTGGCTTTGTTAATGCCAGATCATGCCTCCTAAACCTGGTGGACTTCTTTGAGACAGATACCAAGGCTATAGATGAGGGAAATGTGGTACACACAGCCTACCTAGACCTCGCTAAGGCCTTCTACACCATTCCCCATTCTAGTATTATAGACAATCTCAACAGCCTTAACATAAACCCCTACATCACAAGATGGCTTGCCAACTGGCTCATGGACAGAACTCACATGGTGAGAGTTGCGGGAGCTAGGTCCGACTCTAAATCGGTTACAAGTGGCATTCCCCAGGGCTCAGTTCTAGGACCCCTCCTGTTCGGAATATACTTCACAGAAGTACAGGCAGGCACAGGAGGACTACGGCTGACCAAGTTTGCAGACAACTGCAAACTAGGGGCTATAATTGACTCTCTGGCTGACAGAGACATCCTCCAAAAGGGTCTCACTTACATGGATACTTGGTGTCAAAATCATGGCCTCAAGCTAAATGCCAAAAAGTGCATAGCCATCCCCTTTGGAAAAAAAAACAAAGTACCCACAAACTACCACATAGGTGGTAGTCCCCTAAATATGGAAGACGTAATAAGGGATCTGGGGACCCAAGTAGATAATAATCTCATCTTTGATAATCACATTGCCAAAGTGGTTAGAAAATCCTTCTACATGGCCCACCTAATCACAAAAGGGTTCGCATCCAGATCAAAAGAGGTCATTGTGCCCCTCTACTAATCACTCATCAGACCCATCATAGAGTACAATGTCCCATTTGGGATGTACCTTACAAGACACCTGCCACAGCTGGAAAGACCACAGAAGTACCTCACCAAGAGGATCACTGGCCTCAAACAAATGCCATATGCAGCGTGACTGAAGAAACTCCAGTTGTACTTGGTTGCATACTGCCTACTCAGAGGTGATCTCTGCCTGACATACAAGGCCACGTCCAACCCAGAATTGATGGACATTCTCCACCTAAAGAAAACCGTATCCCCTTAAGCCACATGCTCTAGGGATCTAAACCTCACCTCAATAATAAATAGGACATGCTAGAGGGATAGATTCCTATCCCAGAGACTTCCCATGCTTTGGAACAAGATCCCAATCTACATTAGGCAATGCTCCTCGCTAACACTCTTCAAAAGAATCCTTGAAGAGTGGATGGGAAACAGAAAGTTTACCTTGGGGATCACTTCAGTGGCTCTGTTGGACAGAGGCACAGGGAACTAATCTAAGGGGGCGGTGAAAGCCAACACATTCTGGCTAGGCTTATAAATACTTTTGGACAGATAGCCTAGTACCAACCTATGAACCAATGAACCTATATGTCCACTTTGGGTGATATATGGGCAACCCTCACAGGTATGCATGTTTGGAGTTTAGGGGGGGGTTGTCTGTGTACATGAAGCAGTTGCAACAGTGCCTCAGAATGGAAAAGTGCTCCAGGTTAATGGGTGACAGCACAGATAACTGCCCTACAACCATGCCAGGAGGGGTAGACATAACTACCAAGTACTGGGGCTACTTCTGTGATGAACGAGTACTGCTGATGGCTCCAAGGTGTGCCACACTTCTTGATTTAATAACCTGGTGAAGTGCCAAGTCATAATCCTAGTTGAAGTGCAAGACAGGAGGAGCTAGCATGATGTACGGGTGAAACAAAAGGCAGACGGTCTGCCACCTGTAAGAGGTTGCCACAGCTGTTTAGTTACCAGCGGCTTTGACCATGTAAATGTTCAATGAGCTCTGTTGTGCATGTGGTTACTGTGTAACACTATAGCAGACAGACCTAGATAGGCAGGAGTTGTAATCATTATGCTGACATCTGTGTGTGTGTGTGTGTGTGTGTGTGTGTGTGTGTGTGTGTGTGTGTGTGTGTGTGTGTGTGCGATGATCATATCTTGCTTGGCTTATACCACTTTGATGTGTATACCATACATGGCTGGTGACTACCTCCCACAGCCATTACTTTATATAGTATGGTAACAGCATCTGCCACACATGCACTAGGTTAAACCATTATAAGCCCACTGTACAGATGTGTCTGACATATCCATATGTTTGCAACCTATATATGGTCAGAAGTTGTCTGTGTGCCTTAACAATGCCCATGGATGTGATATTATAGACAAATAGGCCACAGTGAGTGTACTGACATATATGGCAGCATGAGGTATCATACCTGACTGAAACATCATGATGATATAATGTCTGCCGCCCTCACAGGTGGCCTACCTTGTAGGTGCAACACATGTGTCCAGATGTGTGGTTTTACAAGTGCACTGTTCCCATTATGGGTCACTATATATATATATATATATATATATATATATATATATATATATATATACATATATAAATCCATATATATATATATATATATATATATATATAGATATATAGATATATAGATATATATATATATATATATATATATATATATATATATAGACATGTGTATCATAATATTCCTCACAATTAAGATGTGGATATATGCAACATGCAATTAGCTGGCCTAGGAGTGTCACAATCACTATTGTTCATAGCCCACTCCAGTAGTAGTCATATGTGACTGACTCAGGGGAGTGAGCTGTGTTCTATGTTACTACAGACAGACACAGATGCTATGGCCATAGGTTCTGATCAACAGTATATCAGTACAGCAAGTTTTGTTCGGAAATATTTGTTGAACTTCCTATTTACCTCTTTTACATACCCCCTACTACATTCTATTACATAATTACTTGTTTTGCATACCTTTTTTTCTTTGTCTGTTTCAGTTGCTGTATTTCACAGGTAGATGGATGTGTCTCACAGATGTCTTTTTGTAGTCTGGTTGTGATGGTCTTGCTTTTTGTTTTTTTTTGTTTTTCTTTCTTTTTTTCTTTCTTACATTCTCTCTTTCTTTCTTTCTGTCTGGTTCTCTCTGTCTCTCCCTCTCTCTCAGGTAGATGTAGAAAAATACATCTGTTTTGCAAAGGCAGTAGCTTGACTTTTGTAGGTAATGCTCATGATCAGCTGATGGCCTTTGCACGAATTGGAGTTCCCCACTTGCTAATTGCATGTGCAACTGCTGTGGTATCATTCCTATAGCCAATTGCATGGAAACACACTCCTATAACTAAGCACTTCATGTGGCCATTTGCCCTTTTCTTTGACTATGAGCAGGACTTCATGTGGGTGTCTTATAAACAGCATCACAGAGGGTAGTTGGAAATACCTCTTACAACAAACACTGTGGAGACAGGCCAACAAACTGGAGTGGGATGTTCCAGACATGGGGACAAAATGTAAGTATTGCTGTTCTACATTTGAAGTAATGTTAGTTTAACAGGGTTTGTGTGGATATGGCTGTTCTATATGATTTAAAGTCTGACATGACATGACACTTGCCCTTTTATCACATTTCCGAACACATGCTGGGGATGCATACTCTGTCTATGAACATAAGTGTTTCTATAACATTCTTTACGAAAAATCTCAGTATAGAATTCACCTGTGCTTGCCCTAGTAATACTGTCATCTAGAAATTCAACAAATTTATTTGAACTATGAGCTGTAAACCTCAAAAAATTGTGCTATTATTTATATCCCTCAGTAAGTGTTGTAGGGTTGATGCACTTCCTTCCCATAACAGGAAGAGGTCATCTACAAACCTTCGATAAAAGATTATTTTCTCAGACCATATTCCTGCGAGAATATTTAGTGATTCCCATTTAGCCATAACCAGAGAATAATGTGTTTATGTTTGAACATAACATTTACAGAAAAAAAGGTGGCGTGGCTATGGGCACTTCTTGTGCTAATAGCTATGCCAACCTGGTTATGGTTGAATGCTGAATTTCTAGATGTCAGTATTACTAGGGCAAGCACAGGTGAATTCTATACTGAGATTTTTCGTAAAGAATGTCATGGAAATGCTTATGTACATAGACAGAGTATGCATCCCCAGCATGTGTTCAGAAATGTGATAAAAGGGCAAGTACTAAGAACATCTAGATTAAAAGCCAAAGATGAGAAATTTGTAAGTGTACAGCACCAACTAGAAGGGAGATTTCATGAGAGAGGGTATAAGAAAAAGGAAATTAGGTCCATCACCTCTAATACACACTCCATCGGGAATAGCATAGGGAAACCTTATTTCTCCAGTCCGAATCAGGTTTATGAACAAAAAACTGCACAAATGAAGCCCCTGAGGATTTCAGTTACTTATGCAAGTAAAATTAGGCTGTTACAGGAGATTTATTCCAGAAATTGGACTATACTCCGATCAGATGAACAGGTTATAACATTGATAGGAGATAACCCAAGATATGCATATAAAAACAAGAAATCCATTAAGAGGCTTTTATGTGGACCTAGATATGGCCATGAGTTGAATACTGAACCCATAACACGCAATCATGGAACCTTTCCCTGTAATTCCTGCAATTATTGAAAATATATTGATGAGAAAGGATGTTTTGAACACCCAGATACGAGGAAGACTGTTTACTTTAAACTATCAGCTAACTGTAATACCACAAATATTGTATATTTAGCTCACTGTAATGTATGTTGCTCATTTTATATAGGTATGACCACACGGAGGTTTCGTGATAGGATCAGGGAGCATGTTTATGATATATATAGGAGGGCAGAGGCTAATGCCCTAGCAAGACATGTGATGGCATCAGATACGACACACACATTTAAATTCACGGTAGTAGAGAAAGTCAAAATAGGTTGTAGAGGTGGCCCTATAAAGAACATGGTAGAAAATAAGGAATTTAAATGGATCATTAGGATGCGGGCTAATACAGGCAGGGGCTTAAATGATAAAGTTTCTATTAAAGCTGTACTTACTTATAAACCATTGCACAGATAAAAAATTTTAAATGTAATTTTAAATATATTTTATAGGTTTATTCTAGGACTACAGACTAGACTTGGCACTTTAAGTATGTCTATTATATTTTTTTTAATTTACAGCTTAATAGTATTGTCTTAATTGAACTTTTATTCTGATTGGTTGTTTGTAACTTTTAAATATGAGTGAGTAATGATTTTAACTGTCTGATGAAGTAGCTCTTGCTACGAAAGCACTTACCATTTCTTGTACTTTGTCTGTGGATTAAAATTGAACTTTATCTTCACCTGCCTTGGTCTGGTGCCTCCTATATTTTTTACATATATATTCATATCTATATATATATATATATATATATATATATATATATATATATATATATGTATAGGATCCGTACTCATCCCCGAATAAACTTTTCACCAAATTACTGATGGCTGGGCATACTTACGCGAAAATGCTTTTCACCGAAGCAGCATTTTCGCGCAAGTATGCCTGTTGTGGAGGTCAGACTACAGTGCAGATAAGGAAAAATTCCTTTTTACTCACTGTAGTGAGATTTTGGAGTGAGAATATTAAAGTATGGGTGGTGTGGGGGCACAGCCCCCCACATGGGGGGGTGCATGGGGGCTTGCATAAACATTAATTTAATTTATTTTTTATTTAACAGTTTAGCGAAAGCACTTTTTTCAGTGAAAGCACTTTCGCTAAGTCGTGTTCGGTGATATTGTCCTAGATCCATATATATATATAACCCAGTCTCACATAGCACTATCACAACTTCAATTCATACACATAAACACACAAAGACATACTCGGAGGCTCTGATCAAAAATCTACCAAAACAGCAGAGGCCACCAAAGCAGACACCCAAACAACTGCCTCCACAGGGCACAGCACATGCAACACATAGACCACAGAGTCAGTGTGCCAAACAGTCGCAGCCCTTAAGGCCAAACACAATGCCAGACACACTTGTCATAGGTGACTCCATAGTCAGACACACTGACGTCCCGCTCACCAGATTGAGTAAGGAGAATGTCACAGTAAGCTGCCTATCGGGCGCTAGAATCCACCACATAACGCAAGCACTCAGGTCACTCAACTGTAGGTACAAGTATGACTCAGTCATTGTCCATGGGGGTGTGAACGACCTGAGACGTACCTCCCTGGACTACATGAAAAGAGACATAGAGGAGCTCTCTGATTATGTAGCCCAGGCAGGTATGACCCTGACCTTGAGCAGTATCCTACCTTCACCAAGAATGATGCCACAATACAGAGACATGATGATCAGCTTTAATAATTGGCTTAAACTATGGTGTCATTCAAAGGGGATCCAATGTCTGTCTGCCTGGGATGACATGCTGGACAAGCCACACTGCTTCGCAAGGGACGGTTTGCACCTGTCACCCCTGGGCTTCCGGATTTTGGCAAAGGCTCTTGCCACCCCCATTGTGCCTTTTTTAGGCAAGGCTCAAATTCTAAACCTACCACCCTAGAACACAAAAAAGGAAAAAAACTAAGGGTAATGCTGCTCAATGCCAGAAGTCTCAACCTCAAGATGCACGCACTCAAAGCCCTTCTCAGTATGGAGAACATCGATGTCTGTGCTGTGACTGAAACCTGGTTCCAGGCTCCTGAGAGCACCCCGGCACTATCAGGTTTTACCTTATATCATGCGTTCCGGCCCCAAAATCCGGACAACACCAAGAAAGGAGGGGGAGTGTCCATATTCATCAAGGACACCCTCACCTCAAGGATGGTGGCAACGCACGATGCATCGGAGACCATCCAGGTGCAATTAACCGTAGGCAAGACTGCTCTGCAGTTTGTAGCATGTTACAGGCCACCCTCTCAAACTCAGGAACCTTACACAGAATTCCTGTAAACACTGGAGGGGATAAATGTATCTCCGAACACCATCATACTGGGTGATTTCAACTATCCAAATATAGACTGGGATCACTACTCAAGCCCCAACACTCTAGCCCAAAGGTTCCTAGAGTCCATAAACTCAAATGCCATGGAACAACTAGTCACCATCCCCACAAGAGGAGAAAACATACTAGATCTCATCATCACGAACATGGGGTCACAATGTTCAACACCAGAAGTATACCCATCATTGGTGAGATCAGATCATAAACTAATCTCACTGGAAGTCCACATCCAGCCCCCACCACAGATAAAAAAGAACACAGTGAAAAACTTCTCAAAAGCCGACTTCACACTTCTAAAGTCTGGTGTGGTCTCTTTCAAGGCCCCTGAGCCAGCGGAAACCATTACTCAAGCTGCTGAATCACTTACAAATGCCTTCTACCAGCACCTCCAGGACTGCATGGATCAGGCAATCCCAAACAAAACAAAGACTCTTTGTACCAAAGGCAAGCATCCAGTCTGGTGGACCCCAGCCATAAACAAGCTCTACAACAAAAGGAAGAAGCTACTACAAGATAGAGCAAAATCCGTAAAAGGGAAGACACCCTTGATCACTATAAGTAAAAAACTAAGATCTCTCATAAAATCATCCAAGGCAAATTTTGAGAAAAAAATTGCTAAGGACTCAAAAGACAATCATAAGGCCTTTTTTAGCTATGTTAGAAACCTGGGAGGAAACTCCCAGATATGCTCAGAATTAGTTCAAAATGATGTAAAAATCACTGAACCTACAGACATTGCCAACATACTGGCTGACAGGTTCAGTGCAAATTTCTGCCCCCCCCCAAAAGGAGAAATATCTATACAAGAGGATTGTAGCCCCCCAAACATCTCAAATGCTCAGGTGAGAACTGCTCTCTCCAAGGCAAAAAACACAGCATCTATGGGACCAGATGGTATCCCCGGTTGTGTGCTCCACGAACTCAGTGAGGAATTAAACCTGCAGTTAGGGCAGCTGTTTAATCTTAGCCTCACATCAGGATACGTACCCAAGGAGTGGCGTACGGCAACGGTGGTCCCACTTCACAAAGGAGGTGCCTCCACCAACCCCGGAAACTACCGTCCCATCAGCTTGACAAGCCTGGTCTGCAAAGCTATGGAGAGGATCATAATGGAACTCATAAATAGAGACATAGGGGACTTGCAGACTTTGGATCCAACCCAGTTTGGCTTTGTCAAGGGCAGATCATGCCTTTTAAACTTGGTTGACTTTTTCGAAACAGTCACCAAGGCCATTGATGAGGGCAAGGCAGTCCACACAGCCTACCTCGACCTGGCAAATGCTTTCGACACAATACCTCACTCGGGAATCATTGAAAAACTCACCAGCTTAAATGTAAACCCATACATCACAAGATGGGTTGCAAACTGGCTAAGTGACAGAACCCGCAGGGTCAGAGTTGCTGGCGCCATGTCAGACTCCAAGCCTGTCACAAGTGCTGTCCCACAAGGCTCAGTCCTGGGCCCACTCTTGTTCGGCATCTACTTTTCAGAAGTACAAGCAAACACAGGAGGATTATGGCTGACAAAGTTTGCAGATGACTGCAAACTGGGCACCATAGTTGAAAACCCATCTGACACAGACATCCTTCAGAAGGGTCTCATAGAAATGGATAACTGGTGCCAGAGCCATGGCCTAAAGTTAAACGCCAAAAAATGCATAGTCATACCCTTCGGGAAAAACAAGGCTACCCCTAGTTACCATATAGGTGGCAATCCACTAAGCACAGAAGAGGTTATCAGGGATCTGGGGACCCAGGTTGACAGTAACCTTTCGTTTGACACACACATTGCTAAAGTAGTTAGGAAGACCTTCTACATTGCCCACCTGATCACGAAGGGATTCACATCTAGATCATCGTTCCCCTGTACTCATCACTCATCAGACCAATGATTGAGTACAATGCCCCATTCGGAATGTATCTGACCCGACACCTGCAGCAATTGGAAAGGCCCCAAAAGTTCCTCACCAAAAGGATAAAAGGTCTCAAAAATATGTCTTATGCTGCCCGACTGAAGGAACTCCAGCTCTATTCAGTCGCTTACCGTCTGCTCAGAGGCGACCTGTGCCTGACATACAAGGCCATGTCCAACCCAGAATTAATGAACATGCTTCACCTCAAAAAATCTAAATCCATCAGAAGTACAAGGGCAAGAGACTTAAACCTCAACACGGCTATTAATAGGACATGCTGGAGGGACAGATTCATTACCCAGAGACTCCCCATGTTGTGGAACAAAATCCCGGTACATGTGAGGCAGAGCACCTCGCTGGCTTTGTTCAAGAGAAATCTTGACCCAATGGATGGGAGATCGCAGGTATACCCCAGGGATAACCTCAGTGTCACTGCTTGACAGAGGCACAGCAAAATAATGGGCATAATATCCTTCAAACTAAAGGGGTGGCGAAAGCCACAAAAACTCTGGGCTAGGCTTATAAATGCCCTAGGGCAGATAGCCTAGTATGAACCTATGAACCTATGAACCTATATATATAAATATATATATATATATATATATATATATATATATATATATATATATATATACATGGATTCACTTTATATCCTGGAAATAATGAAATGTCGAAATTCAGCATTTCGAGGCTATAAAGTTGAAACCTGACAACAGCGAAAACTTAGAAGCGTGAAATTTAAAATCTCACACACCAGAGATTTTGAACTTCACACTCCTACTCCATACAGACATACACACACCTTCCTCCCCAAACACAAACAAAAGCTCCCAACTTAAATAGTCTAACTCTGAGGTCGCACTGTATACAAACACACACAAAACACCACCACACAAGCTACATTCTCCTCTCACACACACATCACAGCAACAAAACACACTAACACACGCCACAGCCCCTACCCAAAACCCAAAACCCGTAACAAATACACACTTACCTGAATCCACAACCACAGTGAAACACAAGAAGCACTAATTCAAAATCTCCGGTGTGTAAGGTTTTGAATTTCACGCTTCTGAGGTTTTGCTATTGTCAGGATTCTACTTTATGGGCTCAAAATACTGAATTTTGATATTTCAGTATTTCAAGCTTCTAAAGTGAATATATATATATATATATATATATATATATATATATATATATATATATATATATATATATATATATATATCCTTTTTATGTGTAAACATGAGTATTATATATTCCTTCTCAGATGTATCTCACCATATTTATTTGATATGTGTATATTCAGATATAGAAATATGACTGATTCCACACTAGTTTTACTAACAAGTAGTATACAATTGTAGTAGTCAAAGCAGTTGTTCACTACTTTTCAGTATGTGTACTAAATGATATATTTGAAAAAGCAATAGACATTCTTACAGCTCATATGGCTTAGTGGTTAAGTGCTGTGACTATAGTGTGCAGGGTCCTGGGTTCACAACCTGCATGGACTATTTATTTTGTTGCTATTCAGAGCAATGTCTGATGGAGACAAGGTGATTAAGGCACTTTAAAGTGGCTTTAAGTGTGTTTGCGCGACGGTAAGCACTGCTAATGTACGATTAAATGAATACACTCTTACACCGTTTAGGCTTCGCTTACCAATGCACAAATCTGGTTAGCATTTACATTTAAGCAATGCTTAAAACTGCTAAGCATAGCCCAGCCTTGGTAACCAGTGATCAGATTCCAGTCTAATCAAATAGCAGGGTAATGACGTCTTTAATAAGTGTATTTAATTCCATGTACATAGCATTCTTCTATGTGCTGTCATTACAGTAGCAAGGGGTGTGGGTATACTGTATGGGACACCTGAGTATACATGGGTAGTACCACAACCTTTTCTCTTTGTATGTGTTTACTACTTGGGTAGTATCCCAGGTTATATGCAGTCACACTTGCATGTATTGTATCATTATGTTACTACTTTTAGCAGTGCTTTTCCAAGTAAGAGTAGATTGCAGATTGTGGTACAGAAACCATACACCCCTGCATGCAAAGCTGGACTCTGAGTACTGACAATCATGTACTTGGTGTTTGAGCTATAGGTTTTTATGTATCTCCTATTGGATGTTGATCCCATATGTTGATATTAACTGTAGACTACTATGCTTTTAGGACATTTCATTGAGGACTGCTGGCATGTAGTAATGGCATACCTATCAGTTTCAGATGTCTATCTTTCAAAACATTCACCTAATGCATAACTTGTTGGCTATCTACTTTCTGTCTGTCCCTGTACAGATGTGCAGATGTCAGGTATTCATCTTGGCGGCTTAAAGGCAATCTCTGATTGACTGACACTGATATGTCTGCCCAGCTGTTTTATGAATGCCACAGATAGGGAACCCCACTCTGTATGCACCACATGCCATGGATACCTCAACCAGACTACCACAGTCAACATAACATGTTTGGGTAAAAGTCCCTAACCCAGACACTGGCCATGTTATGCAATATATGTTGCATACATGTCAGTTGGAGCGCCTCACTTGCCCTCTTCAAGAGAAAACCAGATGAGTGGATGTTGAATTTAACTGCTACCCTGGGGATCACTCAGGTGTCATTAGTTGATAGATGGCCTGCTGACAAATGTCAGGTGGCATGATACCAGTGTACTCACATGCCCTACTCTTCTCATCTCTCCATGGACATTATCCTGGTACACACCTAGGAATGCCTGCACCTATGCACCTCAGTACTGACAAATGTATGTGTATATGTGTGTGTGTGTGTGTGTGTGTGTGTGTGTGTGTGTGTGTGTGTGTGTGTGTGTGTGTGTGTGTGTGTGTGTGTGTGTGTGTGTGTGTGCATTACTGTGCATAACAGTGTTTGTAAACTTCTTCTCGCCCACTACACCCTCCATCGCTATACTTAGAAAGGGCTGCTATTGTAATTCACATTAAATTTACCTTGTGACACTCTTCACCTATTGGCTACCTTGAGCTTGCAGTACCAGAATAACACTGTTCTACAAATGGGTAGATAGGTGTGGGTTACCCTCTGAGTCCTGGCAAATGTGTGTGTGTGTGTGTGTGTGTGTGTGTGTGTGTGTGTGTGTGTGTGTGTGTGTGTGTGTGTGTGTGTGTGTGTGAGTGCATATTTGTAGGAAACACCATTCTGAGGCCACATTTTCCAAATACACTAAACCTTGCCATACATTATAAGGGATGGCGATGTTGCTGACATTAGGAGAGCCATGACAAAACCTTCACCCTACTATCCCTGTGGCTTGTGCAATAAATGCATATCCCTGTAGTAGCAATAATTAGATAGACAAGGGTTTGTATTGCTGTCCTAGTAAATGTGTGATTGTGGGTATGTCAGAGCATTATCATGGGTTTCAGTGGGTACAATATCCAATGTGGGGTGGGGGTGCTGGGTATACTGTGTTTACACCATGGTACCCCCAGTACATGTCTCAAGTTCCCCTGTATGAGTACCGCTGTCACCATAAACCATGCAGGTAACTGATGACACTCTTCAGCCCAATGATGCATGTGCTGTGTGCAAAAACTCTGTAACAGTATGGACTCACTGACAAGGTAGTCAGCACTGCTAAACCCAGGTCTGTCAAATGTGTCTATGACTGTATGTGTTTGTCAATGTGTATATGACAGTATGTTATACTATGTATTCTTCATTAACACCCAGTACATTCCCCATTACCATACTGTACAAGGCCTGGTGATGTTGTTCACTTTACGGGAAGCACGGGACACACCTCACCCTACAAGCTCTGTGTTGTGGGCAGTTAAGGCCAAACACATTAGTAGCAATAAGTACCTAGGTAGGGGTTCTAATCTCAGTGTTGCCTAGTAAGTGTGCATACATGTGAAGGGATCTACTTCAGTTTGCATAAAATATATTTCCCAGGAGATCATTTGTCTGAGAACTAAGTGGCAAAAGGTAACATTGCAAAATAATCATCTTGTGGAAATTCATTCCATCAAAACTAGTAGTGGATGTGTAAATGCTTTTTTACCCACTGTACAGCTGTACAGCAATACTGGAACTGGTATATATAGTTATACTGGAGTTGGTATATATATTTGGGTGTGGTTGTTGTGGGCACAGGCACTGACATTGGGGGTATTGTTGTGCATATCCCCCTGCTTAGTGTGCTGTTATGCTGTCCAGTTTATGTTAAGAGTTTAAGTAGTTGTTAATCACACTATGTGTGGTTCTATGCCACCCCACACCCTCCAAAGTGGGAGGATGTGCCCCCCACACCAGCATAACTATGTATACCAACTCTAGGATTGCACTACACTGGGGAAAAGGACATATACCCTGCCAGTACCTTTCCCAATTAAATTAAATTTGGCAGACTGATTATTTACTGATGTGATATTTTGGCAATTTGATCTTGGTAGAATTACATAGGCCAAAATGAGTTCTCTGCAAAATGAAGTATATCCATGTGAACAGTATTCTCTGTGTATTGCATCAACACAAAAGTCTCTGTGTGTATGTTATTTACAAACATTAGGTGTGTGCCATCCAGTACACTTACCATTGCCCACTGTAGAAGAGCTGCTTACATCAGCCACGATGCATTCACCTGTATACACCCCTCAAACCTATCAACCATGTGGCACATGCAGTAATTGTTATACAGACCTGTTACTTGTGTTCAGCTGTACCTGGGATATGACACAGTCAATGTGTTACCACAGTGCCACACCCCTTGTAGGAAATGACAGCAGATCAACATCCTCCTGACACACAGACACCTAGAACATGAACAGAATACATTATGGAGACCACATTCAGTCAGTGTTAATAAACGCAATAATGCATCATGGATGAACAGCTACACACCCTGACGTGTAAGCATTAAACATTCCAGCTGACAACACTTTAAACAACATTGCATTCCTAAACTTTAGTAAATTCAACCTGTGCATCAGAACCATATTAGCATGTCCCTGCATCCATGATATGGATGACAGGGATGTGACACAGGTATGATCATATGCACAGGATGTGGTGCGTGTTTGCCAAAGGCCTAGGCTGAGCTGTTTGATTGACATCATGTGTGTGTGTTAGGGGGTTGTTTATTAAATTGCCTGTGCAGAAGTGTTGTGTAGGTATGGAGGTGCCCTAGCTGTGATGGTGATGTGTGTGTGTATGGATGCACACAGTTCTGCCATGTGGCTGCCCTATACAGGGGTATGTTGGACAGCTGTAGACCATACATGGCAGGGTGTACAGTTCACTGTGTCCAGCCACAGACATGGGAACTCTGCCTGCCAGGTTGCACAGGCACCATCAGGCAAAAGGACCACATGCACATGGCCTGCTGCATTGTGGTGTGGGCAGCACCCCCCCCCCCACAGTGCTAGGGCTGGTACTGCCACTACGGAAGTGGGAGTGAGATGTCACATGCCCACCTAGACCTCCACCTGTTGGTGTTGCTGACCTACGTCCACATGGCCGATGCCCTACTCCTTCCACATGCTCTACCACAGACACCACATGGTCAAGGATTCCCACCATCTCACCCAACTGTCTATTCATGACCGCTGCAAAATAAAGGTGGGCCTCTCCATGATCACATATGTAGTCATGTACAGCAGGAAGACTAGCCCTCTAGAGCCTCAGACCATCTCTGGTGTAACATTCCATACATGTCTGTGCCTTCATGATGGCCCAAAACATACATCTGGTGGCACCTGCTGTGGCACTTCTGTCAGGGGCATGATGGCCAGCAGCCCTCCTACAAGCACCCCTGTTCTTCTGCCTGTGTGGGACTTTGCTGATCATCCAGCTATGGTTGCTGTGTACAGACACACTTGCTATAGTCACCATACTTTCCTGTCTCATACCACCACCTGCCAACTGTCCCTCATCTATGACCACTGGTGATGGGGTATGTGTGGGCATTGTGACTGTGTGCGGGGATGGGGTTGATAAAAGTGGGATGCCAACCAATGGCACAGATTCAGCCCCTAACAACCCTGCATGTGCCTCACTATGCCTATCATCATTGTCAGAGTCTGTATGGACACTAACATCAGTTTGCCTGCAGGAGGGACCCTGACCCACCTCGTCACCTGTGAGGGGCAGACAAGAAATTTAAATTAAGACCTGTATGTTATGGTTTTACTTTTACACACACACACACACACACACACACACACACACACACACACACACACACACACACACACACACACACACACACATTCATAGGTTCATAGGTAGGTAGTAGGCTATCGGCACAAGGGCCTATGTAAGCCTAGCCAACAAGGTTCCCTGGCTTACAACACCCAAGAAAGTTATTTTCCTGTGCCATTGTCAGGTAGAGACACAGAAGTGATCCACGGGGTGTATTTCCTATTTCCCATACACTCATCAAGATTTTTCTTGAAGAGTGCCAATGAAGAACTTTGCTTGACTTAGAAGGGTAGCCTGTTCCAGAGTATGGGAAGTCTCTGGGACAGGAATCTATCCCTCCAGCATGTCCTGTTTATTGTGGTGACAAGGTTTAGGTCCCTAGAGCATGTAGCTTGGAGGGATTGAGATTTCTTTAGGTGTAGCATGTCCAACATCTCTGTGTTTGACATAGCTTTATATGTTAGGCAGGGATCACCTCAGAGTAGGAGATATGCTACAGAGTAAATCTGGTGTTTTTTGAGGTGATCAGTGTAGGGCATTTGTTTGAGGCCAGTAATCCTCTTTGTGAAGTACTTCTGTGGCCTTTCCTGCTTCTGCAGATGTCTTGTGAGGTTCATTCCAAAAGGGGTGTTGTACTCTATAAGGGGTCTAATGTGTGTCGAGTAGAGGAGAACAATGACCTCTTTTTTCCTGGATGAGAACCCTTTTATGATGAGGTGTGCCATGTAGAAGGACTTCCTGACTACTGTGGCGATGTGACTATCAAAGGAGAGACTACTGTCCACCGGGGTCCCAAGGTCTCTTACCATGCATTTGGTGTTAAGTAGTTTGCTGCCTATGTGGTAGTTCATGGGTACAGAGTTTTTACCAAAGGGGATGACACTGTACTTTTTGGCACTGAGCTTGAAGCCATGGCTCTGACACCAGGCATCTGTCTCAGCGAGGCCCTTTTGTAGGATGTCCACATCATTTGGGGACTTGACTATGGCTCCTAGTTTTCAGTCATCTGTGAACTTTGTTAGCCAGAGGCCTTCTGTGTTAGTCTCTACTTCAGAGAAGTAGATACCAAACAGGAGAGGTCCCAGGATGGAACCCTGTGGTACTCCACTTGTCACTGCTTTGAGGTCAAATTTGGAGTTTGCAACTTTTACAGTGTGGGTTTTGTCAATGAGCCAGTTGGCAACCCATCTTGTTACATAGGGATTTATACCTAGTTTAGTGAGTTTAGCTATAATTCCAGAATGGGGGATGGTGTCGAAAGACTTGGCGAGGTCAAGATAGGCTGTGTGAGCCACCTTACCCTCATCTACGGCTTTGGTGACTGCCTCAAAGAAGTCAATCAGGTTCAGAAGGCATGATCTGCCTTTCACAAACCAAATTGGGTAGGATCCAGAGTTTGGAGATTACCAATGTCTTGTTTATGAGTTCCATGATGATACGTCAGGCTAATAGGTCGATAGTTCCCGGGATCAATGGTGGCTCCCCCTTTGTGGAATGGGATAACTTGCTGTGCACCATTCAGTGGGCAGGAAGCCTGATGCGAGGCTATTACTGAACATGGTGTTTAAGTGGGGAGCCAGTTCATTCTGAAGTTCATGTAAAACACAGCCTAGGATGTCGTCTGGTCCCATGGATGCTGTGTTTTAGGCTTTAGAGAGTGCAGCTTTTACTTGCGTAATTGTGATTACAGGGACTCTGCATTCTTCCTGTATAGATATGGGCCATTTAGGGGGTAAGAGAGGGATAAAGTTAGCACTGAATCTATCAGCCAGGATGTTGGCAATATCAGTTGGTTCTGTAATTTTCTTCCCGTTGTGCTGTAACTCAGAGCAGATCTGGGTGCTGCCATCAAGATTCTTGATATAGCTATAGAATGCTTTGTGGTTGTCCTTGGAATTAGTGGCAATTTTGTTTTTGTAGCTAGCTTTGGTGGATATTATAAGGGATCTCAACTTCTTACTGAGGCTGACCAGGGAGCTCCTCCACTCATGGGATTTTACTCTATTTTGCAACAGTTTCTTCCTTCTGTTGTACAGTTTGTTTATGGCAGGGGACCAACAGATTAGATTCCTTTTTTTGGAGGATAGTGTCTTGGTTCCGTTTGGGATAGCACGATCCATGCACTGTTGTAAGTGCTTATAGAGTGCATTTGTGTAGGATTCAGCAGTTGTAACTGTATTGTAGATCTACATGGGTGTCATGAAGTTCACCACTTCTGTCTTAAGAAGCATGAAGTTTGCTTTGGAGAATTTATTTACTGTGGTTTCCTTAATGGGGGTGGGGGCGGGATGTGGATATCAAGGGTGATTAGCTTATGGTCAGATCGGACCAACGAGGAGTTGACTTCAGATGCGAAACACTGGTCACTCATGTTGGTAATTCCTAGGTCTAGGATATTGTTGTCCCTGGTGGGGTTTGGATAAGTTGATCCAGGGCATTGGAGTTTATGAATTCCAGAAAGCACTGAGCTAAGGAGTTGGTACACAAGTAATTTTCCTAGTTAATGGTGGGGTAGTTGAAATCACCCATTATTAGGGTGTTTGAACCCTAATATTTTCCAGTACATCAAGAAAAGAGGAGTGGGAATCCTGGGGCATGGTGGGGGATCTGTAGCAAGCTACAATTTGGATTGCAGTTTTGCCCAGAGTTAGTTGCACTTGGATAATCTCGGATGCATTATGCTGAGCAACTAGCCTGGAAGTGTGGATAACCTTAATGAATATGGACACACCTCTGCCTTTGGTGTTTCTGTCGGGGTTACATGGCCAAAACGTATGGTATGAGTTATAGCTTGGTAGTGCAGGGGTGCTCTCTGGAGCCTTGAACCAGGTCTCAGACACTGCACAGATATCGATGTTCTCTATTTTAAGGAGTGCCTCGAGTGAGTGCATTTTGAGATTTAGACTTCTAGCATTGACTATCATTACCCTCAGTTTTTGCTTGCTTGTTCCTATTATGGTGGTGAATTTGTTATTTGAACCTTGCCTAAAAATGGCACTATATGGGCAGCAAGAGCCTTAGCCAGTATCTGGACACACACACACACACACACACACACACACATGTACAGGTCACACACACACACACACACACACACACACATGTACAGGTGAGGTAGCACAAAGATATTACACAGACCTCTCATTACCCAACAGTTGAAATGCATGACATATTGCACTCAACAGCATGCACTGAAGCCATTCATAATCCTTGTTATTAACAATATACATCTCTATGATGCATGAGTTGTGTTAGTAGGTGATGCCCTTTCCCCTGGAACACACTGCACCCATGTACACATTATCGCTGTGCACCTGTACAGCACACTGGCATGTAATGTGCACCATACCTCACAAGTGTACAGACCATTGCTGAATGTGTAGATGTCTGGCAGTTATGTTCGCTGTGTTGCTCACAGCCCCCATGTGTTTGTCTGACACATAACTGGGATGATATGAGGACTGATGTCAATAATTATTACCTGACCTTTGATTTGCAGATCTCATCATGAGCAGTGCATGTATGTGCAATAAAATCCAGTTACACCAGCAACCTTCAAAGTTTCATCTGGATATGAGGAGTGTACACACCCCTGTTGGCATGTCAGCCTCTTCTATGATATGCAATGGGGCCACAATACTGCATTTGATAACATTACACACACCTAATAGGTGGCATATGACTTGTGCAGTCCAATGCAGTATCAAACAAATGTGCTAGTCATGGAAATGCTGAATGTGATGCATACAATATGTGGGTTACATAAGTGTGCACAACCTTAAACAATGGTTTGTTGAATCACCTGTTAAGTGAACTACAGCAGTCACTATTCCTGGAAGGGGTATACTAGCATGGTCCATCTTTACTTGGCATTATTTGGTCTGTCTGTCCTACAAATGTCCCCCAACTCTGCCAGATTGCAAGGTCAGCTCATGTGCACAGCCCTTGGAGGTCACACAGTGGCTTCACTATTGCTGTAGAGTCTGTGTTATTTCTGGCACAATTCATAACCTTGACTGTATTCACATACAGCCATTCATAGCTAGCTTTGGATATATGCTTTAGTTCATGGTTGTATTTGAAGCTAACACCCCCTCCCAATCCTTAGCCTTATTGCAGATACCTGACAACTATGGGCCACACATGAGTGTTATTTTGCAGTGTTCCAAATTCCACCCACCATGTCTACTGGCCTAGTTCCAGCTAATGAACAACAAACCTAAAGGTGTACACTGGCACCAGCAAGCTAAAAGTTGGGGATGGTGGCCCTGAGGGGGTGCGAGGTGTTAGTTGTGCACCATAAGTATCTTTATGAATACTGTCTGTAGATTTGAGCCTTGGTCTCATGACACCATTACACATTGCAACACATGCCCTTGGGAGACTTGATATAATGCTTATGCTACCTGTACAGAGCCGTGGATAATGTTTCTTGTCGGACAACTCTTCTGTCTGATTACCCTAACCCATAGGCCACAATTATGCAGAATCCAGGCAATTGTTGACACTGGTACTACAAAGGCAGTACTTGCTAGACATTCCTGCAACTCCTTCAGTGTTACTGCATGTCTCTGGGCAGCCACCATGACCAGTTTGAAACATGTTTTGTCATCTGTTTTGGATGGGTATCTGTTTTTTTTCTACATCACTTTTGTCACATATTTAATACACCTCTAGATCACTGTCTGCACTGTTTGCCATGGTATATGCAATGGTGAGGTAAGGTTACTTTTCCCACTCCTGACTACTACCTTTCAGATATGGGATCCATTTCATGCTTTGTAAGATGTGCGCAAGCCATGACTGCCTCTGTTGCAGGCGACTGTGCAAATGTCATGGACATACTTTTGACAGCAGACCATTACTTAGTGTGACATTGAGGCCCTGTACTTGATGGCAGGTGTGTACTCAAGAAGAGTAAATGCTGTCAGTACATCACAAGCTGCCTCCATAATATGTTATTTGGAGTGTGTGCACACATATGCTTCCAGTGTTTTGTAAGGTCTGTATACCCCATATTTGTTGTCCTAACATAGGATTCTATATTACACATTTATTGCTCATGTTAGCATCACATTACAAGTTGTAAAAGGTGTGGAATGTTTTATTGTGATCTTCCGTTGTATATATCAGGAACAGTTGCCATTGTAATAGTGGTGTATACACTGTTGTATCAACTGTATAAGTGTAATGTTTCATACATGTCCCTAATGCAGATCACTTGTCTCACCATTTTGTTTGTATCTGTCCACACATCTTGCACTGACAAGTTGTGAGGTATACTGCAAGAATCTTACATACCCTTCAGATATGCCACCATGGTGACCACTGTGATGCAGAGCAGTTAACACCAACAAAACTGAACATGTACAGCATGCGTTATATGTAGGCGTGTTAAATGTGTGCATGGCAAGTAGCATGGCCTTAACATGGCCAGCGTATTGGCAAACCTGAACAAAATATCTCCATACTCACCAGCTACATGCTGCTGTCCCAGATGTATACCAGAGGGACCTAAATATTTGTGGGAGAGAAGTAATGTCAGTAGCCACAACTGTGGCACTGGTACAAGGTGGAAGCAGAATTTCAGCACATCAACAATACAAACCTCAGTACTAATGATTATGCACATCTGTGTATTACTACACTCCAGCATATGCATGTAGATACTTTACAGATAAAAATGGATAACTAACAGTGTTCTAGTGATGTGCACTGGCACCCTACATGCACACTCCTCATCCATTGTGTGGGTTGCATCCACCTCCACAATGCTGTCTTCAGCTTCATGGCTTTTCCAGTAGACAGGTGCCCCAGGGCTGGCAAGGAGCTCCTCACCGTGTGTCAGTGGGGCTGGATGGCTAGACCCCCCACTTGTGGCTAGCCAGTTCCTCGCATCTGCAGCAGCCTGCTGATGGGTGTGGTGATGAGGTCAGTGCAATGATGCCGCACCTGCTCATAATTTTGGATGTGCAGGCCAACATCATTTACCCTGTGGGCGATGTCATTCCACAGGGCAGTCCTTTCCTGCAGATCCTGGGCTCTGCGGCTGAATAATATGTTGTAATGCTATATGACATATTGTATTATGGTGTCATTCTCTATGTTGGTGAATGCTGGAAGCCCTGGACATTGCATATTACCTGGAAGACGTGAACAGGAAAAAAGGTCACATGATCTCATATGGTTGCCCACTTGCACAGCAACAGTGGATATCACTTGCAAATAATCCAGAGTATACCATAACACTGTAAGCTTTCATAGCTGTGGCATCTTGCATTACACTCCTGACCCAGACCTGTCTAGTTCCCCCAATGTTGGACACTTAATTGCATAATACTCTATTCACCATTCATTTCTGTGTAGAGGGATGTCAGTGGCCATCTTCCATGTGGATGGTGTATGGATGGTGGCAAGTCTGTGTTTGACTGTAGTGTGTGTGATGGAGCTGTGAGCACATGGCTGAGCTCATTCAGGAGGCAGACTGTGATATTCTTATGACCCATGGAGACTTGCTGTTGTTGCCATTAGTAGGCATTATGTACATGCTCACCATTGAAGAGGTGAGGAGTGTGGTGGGTGTGCATATCCCCCTAAACAAAAGTTGTGGGCAGGGTGGCACTGTTCCCACCTAACCTGTCTGATGCAGGTTGCCTGTACCTATGGCATGTGTGTGTATGAGGTGTGATTTACACCAGTACAGGTTTCATTGTGTTACTGCCTCTGAGACTGACTACATATGTGGAGACATTGTTGCAATTGGCCTTGGTGGTGTGGATATGTCTGATTTATAGTAATAGTTAGCCTTAGAGGAAGTCACCTGTGAACCTACATGGTTGCTCAGATAGAGGTGGACTTGCTTCCAAGTTGTGGTCTGCACCTATGTGTCCCTGTACAGCCACTATAGCAACATATTATGTGCTTTGGTATTGCTGCTGTCCATCAAGGGGGATTACTCTATCGTTGGTGGAGGCTGGTTGTACAGGGCAGGTACTGCTGAGTCCATATAGCTACAATGGATATAAAGTGTACACACCCCTGTTACAATGCCTGGTATTTGTGCAATTGAAACATGATCCCACACAATTTCATTTCAACACAATCCCTACCTAAAATCTGACGTATAGCCTGCTCAGTTCAATTGAAAACATAACAATATATTCTGTGAAAATATATGGGAAATAATACTCAGTACACTAAGTCAGTTGAATGTGTGTGCACAGCTTTAAACTAATATGTTGTGTAAAAACCTGCTGAGATGATTACAGCATCAATTTGTCTTGGTTTGTACTCTAACATCATGACACATCTTCACTTGGCAATGGTTGCTCACCTTCCTTGAAACAGCTTTGTTTCTTTTTCAATAGAATTGTACAGGTTATGGGTCACATTTGAGGTGAGAAACATTTTGAAATTATTTTCTGTGGTCTCATTGGCATATAGCACACAAACCTGGCATTCCAACAGGAATGTGTACACTTTGGATACCCAGTGTATATGGATGTTGATATAGCTGTTAATGGTAGGCATGGACAGTGGCTCATAACACAGTTGTACACTTCTCTGATTACTACCTGATGATCATTCCTACTGCAGTACTCTTATCAGTGTCATGGCAATGCAACAATCAGTAGCTGTACACATTTTATTTTGTTGTATGCAGTGACACTGATATTATGCGCATATGCAACATGCACAACCTATTTTATGGACTACTTTTAACCCATGTTATTAATTTTGTGCCTTTCAGCTGAACATACGTATACATACACATGCTAAGGGGATACCTGGTATACATTTATATTCTATGTCAGTATGGCACACTGTTTTTACAGTCTTGCAGCTCCATCATACTTCTCAACATGTTAAACCAGGACTTCTGGACAATGGTCTACATCAATAGGTAATAACAGGGAAATCAATATTGATAACATAGTAATATAGCTGACATTACACAATTATATGTATATGTGACTACAGATATCAGTCACAACTGTGACTATTGTCCCGCAGAACACTGTACAGTAGAATGTTATTAATTCAATATATCACATGCAGTTTAACACACACATCTGCAACAGTGCTTTAATATGCACATGCCCTGTACAGGTATCTTAGATTTACAATACAAATATCTATAATACTCATATTCACAGGTAACATATGAATATGGACAACATCACATTAACTGGCCTAGCAGTGGCACAGTCACGACTGTTTGACACAGAATTTAGTGATTGCCACATGTGAGCTGTCCATTCCCAGGGTTAGTCAGGCTCCTCAGCTGTGACCCTACTTCTCTACCTCTTAGAGTATCACATCTGGACAAAGCCTAAAATTTGGTGGGGGGGTGATAAATAGGGACAGATCTTAAATCTGCCTGTTACAAACCTATGACATTTGTAGCATAATACATTGTGCATTACCATGACTGTTCTGAAGGTGATGGGGTCTGAAAATCAAGTGTTTACCATTACTTCATGAATTCCATCCCCAGCTATTTTCCAGAATAATATAGATGTTAGGAGGAACAGACCAAACACTATGATAGATAAATCTCAACATTCTATGAAGATCTGTACAGTTGACAGGTATGGCCCACTAAAGACAGAGCCAGATGTTATGTCCATAACAGTTGTTCAGCAGGACATCATTACAGCAAGTCTTGTTGGCACATATAATTCTTTCAAAATCATCTGTCCCATTATTACAGACCAAGTACTACATTCAATTACATGCTTACGTGTTTCACATACGTGTTTTATATATATATATATACAAAGATATATACACATATATATATATATAGATAGATAGATATACACATACAACAGGTATTGATATATACACATACACACAAAACAAATATATATGTCATTATAGATATACACATGTACACAACTAGGTTACTTTACAGCAATTAGGGGTAACATATGTTCATACCAGGCATATGTTACTGGGAGGTCCAGTAAATAAATGTTTTACCTCCCACACCGCCCAGCTAGGCCGGTCAGACATACAGACATGCAATAAAGGTAAATACACCGCTGCATTCCAAACCACCAGCAGGAAAGTACCAGTGGGAGGGATCTGCAAGGTCTACACTTTAAACATGGATAACAGGGTCCCTTGTGGGACACCAAGAATTCACTATACAGGCAACCTGTAGTGATTGACGCAAGTAGGATGTAGCTGTACACGGAACAGTAGGTTGTGCAAGTGTAATAACACATGGGGTGACAAAACGTATGACATGTGTCCCGAGACGGGGAGACTGTGCAATGTGTAGGGGTGAGCTCATACCCCAGCTGCGCTCACAGTAAGTAGTTCTCATGAGTGCTATAGAGGGGTAACAGGTAGGAGAACCATGGGTATGCAATAATGGGCTTAAGTGTGCAGGTGCTGGTTGGCAGAGATGTAGTAGGCCCATCCAGTGGAAGTCATTAATATTACTATGTGGGCATAGTAGACACCTATACACCCATACCTGAAGAGAACATCTACCAGATAGTCTGTAAACCATCGGGGGAATACATAGGGATCATATCAGTGCCATGTGGCCAATTAGCATGAACGTCCATAGTTATGAATCAGAATGTAACAAAGTCCAACTAAACACTTCCAGAACTAGTGATATTAGGTGGACAGGTGGTGGAATACAGGTAATGACAGATCTCAACATGTATGAGTCATAAACAGCATGTACCTTGAAAAACGTGAATGAATACATATGTTCTGTGACTGTCAATGTGTCTGGTTAATAGAACCAATCATCTAAATGTATCCCACAGGGTGTTATGCAGTGTTCCTGATACAGTGATCATTCTCTCCCATTGGTATGTGAGGTCTGCTAGTGACGGAAAGTGCATAATTTTCTGACCACCTTAGGTAGATGATAGCAGAATAGATGAGGTTCACCACCCGTACGCCTTTGAGGGACACCCCCGTCTGGGCAGCTGTGTCCTGCAAAATGAATGTTATGGCACATGGCCTGTGAGTTCGGGAAAGGAGGCCATATATTGTGTGTAGTGGTGTCAGAAATTAATATGTTGTATCAGAAACAGCTACATGTAATAGGAAAAAGTATCAGCAATTATAATGCTACAAGAATAACCTTAACATATGCAAACCGTGGAAGTAGTCAGTTTACTACTGGCTGTGGGTATGTGTTGCCTTGACACATGTGATAGCTCTACATATAGGACCTATAGTGCCGCCACCATTCTGAATTGCCAAAGTGGGACCTGCTCTGTAGAAATGTCAGACACACCAGGGCAGAACATACCTACAGCCATGCATAGTACAGAAATATACATATCAGCACAAATCAAAGCGTAGTCTAGCAGCAGTCAAGTTGCCTATGCTACTTCATATAACATATCGACGTGTCAGGTATACAAGACCTGTATCAAGCAACTATTACAGACATGCAGAATATGAGAATATCCCCCTAATCGGGACAGTTGCAATGGCTAGAGTATTGCCACATGACATATGCCTAATGAGGGACTGTCCCATGCAAAGTGGGAAAGGTGTTGCTCCTACAGTCTCCCGTCGTGAAATTTGAAAGGTGGAAAATGTACAGTAGGTATGCGGTAGCATGACCCGGCAGACAGCTGCGTTAACAAAATAACATTCACATGTCAGCATTGCAGAGTATCGGTTTCTATGTATCTGGCAGATGGGAGCAGATCATATGAGGAACACGCATATAATATGATTATGTCACTAGACAGGCCGCAGAGTCTGTACAGTCGAATGCCTGCCATCGCCAAATGGTTAGACACACCTGATACTGTAGTTATGTAGTCCGATGTAATACGCATCACAAGGGATCGCACACACCCGGCGTGAGTGACAAATGTAAACACAAATGTCGGCGAGCGAGCGGGTGTAAGCGTGTTTGTCTACCAGTATGCCAGTAGTGCACTGTCAAAGAAATGTGGAGTCTGAACGGGTATAAGGTGCTGTAACCAGAGGTCAGCAGTGCTTAACACTGTGCAAACCCAGGCACAACTGCCCACACCTGCTGGAATGTGCCTTACCCACTCCGTATCCAAAGACGTTGTTCTGTCCGCAAACAAGGAACCATCCTATTGACATGTTGGTAGCAGTACCCTGCACACATAGCTCATGTGAATTAACCATACACTATGTTATATGTACAGACAATAGAGTATGGTTAATTCACATAGCTCATGTGAATTAACCATACACTATGTTATATGTACAGACAATAGACCACACACACACCATACAGCACAGTCATCCAACAGTATAGCAATGTACTGGCAGATATGTCTGGACCACTGTTGTTTGCAGGCCTGGCCATCCTGTGTATCAGTGTGAGCATGCCCAGTATGACTGTTATGCATGTTGTCGACTGACATTACCGTCATACCGTCATGTGTGTGAGAATGCCAAGTATGGTCAACTGCATCACATGTGTCACATGTCCAGATAGTCAGTACTGTGTTGCCGACCCCACCGTTCTTCACAGACAGGTGTCATGCTGTGTCTGCAGGGTAGCTAATGGTCATGTGGCATTGACAGTTGCTACATTTCTGCATAGCGTGGGGGTACATCCAACCGCATCCAAAGTCCTACACAGCACCGGGGGTGGACACATGACTCTCACATGTGTATGTTGGACGGGGGGCACAGCTGACAGTTGTACACATCTGCCACTACTGTACTGGTATGCCAGGTACTCCATGTCAGAGTGTGGACCTACCAAAATTGCTGTTTGGAGGGATACCAGTGTACGTCAGATCCCAGCTTAAATACCAGCATAGTGGTGTTGGATGTCCTAGCTTTCACAACCTACATCAAACTGCCTGGCCTGCTGTAGTCTGTGCGTGTCTCTGGGGGTTGGGGTCATTCATTGGGCATATCCATAGGCCATTGTATATCATTTGTCTGTATTGGTCTACACCTGTCCAGCTGCATGGAACGTGTGTGGGCTGTATGGACACACATGATGTTCAGCCCATAATCTGCAGTGGGTTATGACACCCTGTGTACTGCTGGCTACCATTGTGACCCCCGTATGTGCTACAGATGTCATGGTGCCACTATGGATATGTACTGTATGCTGCCCTAATATTAGGCCACCAAAGTCTCTTGTATGCTCACATACATACCATAGCAATGGGTAAAGACACATTCTAATACAACTGCCAATTGTTAGGTCGATAGATGTACCCTGGGGGTGTTCTGGACCTGAGGACGTTGCTGGAGGGCTGCCTATGTCAGATGCACACAGTGCATCTCCTACACATGGCCGAGCACAGGTAGTGTAATGTTTGGCATCCATTGTACTGTGTGCGGGTCAGATAGGGTGAAATCCCTGGGTACCTACTGTGTCAGTGCATATGCCTTGTATTGCCTCTTTGCCAAGGGCAGGTCATTCTGTGCATGGCCCTGTCGCCGACTGGGCCCTGCTCAGGTAGTTCCATCGCCAAGTCACACTGTGCCTGTACAGGCCTTGGCAGTGGTGATGGTCCATGTGGCCCTGCCCCATGCTGTTCCTGCTGCAACTGTTACTGCAGGATCAGATTGTGTAGCATAGCAAATACCATAACAATTTGTGTGCATGTAGCTAGTGAATACTGCTGGGCACCACAGGAAGTGTCCAGATACCAGAACCATGACCTGAGCATCCCAAACACATGCTCCATTATATGTCTTGCCTGTGCATCTGCCTCATTATGGTGTGAGTGTTCAGGTGTGTGTGCATTGCTGATGGGTGTCATCAGCCACGACACCAGTGATTACCCAGCATCCCCCACTAGGACACTGTAGGGGATGTCCATATTGGCAAAGGTGTGGTACAGCTGTGTCAGACTCCATATATCGGAATCATCATAGCTTCCAGGGCAGACAGCACACACATTCAATCTAATGCCCTGGCCATCACATATGGCCTAGCTGTTAGAGGGTATGCCCCTGCAGTGAATGTAGGCCCTACCCCACTCACCGGGTGTTGCTTTGATGTGTACATGTGTGCAGGCTATAGCACCCAGCACCCCAGGGTAGTCAGCCATGTGGTTGAAGAGATGCATATTGCTGGTCTACTAATCACGTGTGTTGAGGACATGTACATGCTCACTAGCATGTGTTGACATGGCGTCTGTGAACTGGTGCAATACTCTGGACGCAGATGCCTGTGAGATCCCCATGATATCCCCAGTTGTGCTGTGGGAGGTACCTGTGGCTAGTATACCCTAGGCCAACACATACCGTGGTATCCGCTGTGATGGGTTTCCCTTGGCCTGTTTGATGTGTCAGGCAGAGGTCAAAAATCCGCTGTAGGAGGTCTCTGTCCACCCCATAGTGATCCACCATCCCCAGCTCATGTAGCCCCTGGTAAGTCACCCTGGGTCTATAAAGTCTTATGTCACCCCAGTAAGGGTTGTTCAGCAGCATACACATCCTCACTGCCCTCAGCTTCTTGCACATATTGGTCTTTGTTGCCTGCTGCAGCCCTTCTCATTTGGTTGGACTGTGTTGTGAAATGTCTCCGCAGGTATACACCGGTGGTGTAGAGTGCGGAAGAAACCTATGTGTATGCTGCTTGCTCACATTACCTTACTGTTCAGGTGTGGGCTGGCCATGTAATCTGCTGATTTGTGCAGCCTGTTCACCCTGACTACCCCACTACTGGTTTTGTCCCTCCCAATGTCACCAGGCAGGTATAGACACACCCCTAGCTTAGGCATGCTAAGGCAGGAGCACTCCTGAGGCACAGGTGTGCAATGTACGTACAGTATGCCTGACCCCCCTCCCATGCTGTCAACTATATTCGAGCCCTGCACCCAGCTATCTACACACATACACTCCAGGGATCAGTATCACACCCTGGGGATAAATGGGATACACTATTGTCAACCTCATCTGCATAGTATAGTCTTCTAATGAATAGTTATATGACCCATACCGAACCTCCAAATTAATAACCACTGCTTAGTGTCACTCAGATCCGTACACAACTGGTAACAGGTGCCTTACTATCACCGTATTCGATGTCCCATGGTCTACCCAGCAACAAAATAACCGGTGTCTACACGACTACAACCCGGGACACTGCACGCAACAGACGATGTGCATTACCACTACACCATGGCAGATATACATACATCGGAGGTTATCAGGTACAGATCATCCGGCACAAACATTCAATAGTGCTGATGTCCCCAGACATATATGTATATATCTATGTCTATCTCTCTTTATCTACATATATCATATATATATTATATGTATATATATACATACATACACACATATGTAGATATTGCATTTATATCACAACAGTGGACCACATGACAGCAAAGCATTAGACAGGAACGAAAAGGAAACTACATGTGCCACCTGCATCATGTAGTGTTGTTACTATCAAGGCATGTGTGTTTTGTTGTGTCACACGGGTCAGACTGTATTAAGGGTAAGAGTAGGGCTGCTGACATTTACTCACCAGGCCTATTGGCAAATGTATGTGTTGACAACCCAGTGTCTTGGCAGAATATGCGGACTGTGGACACTATATAGGTCAGCAACAAAACACACTGAACACATCCTGCAGCTAGTCACCCACAGATACCAACACATAGGGTATAACTGCCAAACACACACACCTGCCATGCCTTGGAATCGAGCACCTACCTGTCTATTCTACCACACTATAGCATTATGCAGTAACAGAACGCGCTACCGAGTTTCAGCATCACAGCACTCCCAGAGGCATACTTCTGGGTGGGTGATATCATCAGCAAAGGCAAAGACGCAGATAGGGAGTGTACGAAGAGTGAGCTGTCTAAAAACATTATTCTGTCCCCAGGGAGCTTGAAACACACACCCGCGCGACAGGGCTGGGATTAGAACATACTACCTGACTACCTTATCACACAGCAGCATTACGCAGTTACAGAACATGCTACTGAGTTTACTGGAACACAGCACACCCAGAAGCATATTTCTAGGTAGGTGACATCATCAGCAAAGGCAAAGATGCCGATAGGGAATGTATGGAGAGTGAGCAGTCCCCAGGCAGCTGGAAACACACACACACACACACACACACACACACACACACACACACACACACACACACACACACACACACACACACACACACACACACACACACACACACACACACACACACACACACACACACACACACACACACACACACACAACTTGGCAGGGCTGGGAGTCGAACATACACCTAACTACCTTATCACACTACAGCATTACGCAGTTACAGAATGCGCTACTGAGATTACTGGAACACAGAACTCCCAGAGGCATACTTCTAGGTGGGTGACATCATCAGCAAAGGCAAAGACGCCGTTAGGGAATGTATGGAGAGTGAGCAGTCTAAAAGCATTACTCTGTCCCCAGGCAGCTGGTAACACACACACACACACACACACACACACACACACACACACACACACACACACACACACACACACACTTGGCAGGGCTAGGAGTCAAACATACACCTACCTACCTTATCACACTACAGCATTACGCAGTTACAGAACGTGCTACCGAGATTACTGGAACACAGCACTCCCAGAGGCATACTTCTAGGTGGATGACATCATTAGCAAAGCCAAAGACGCTGATAGGGAATGTATGGAGAGTGAGCAGTCTAAAAGCATATTACTGTCCCAAGATAGAAGGAGACAAACACATGGCAGTGGTGTGAGCAGGACAACTGTCTTTCTACGGAGCACTATTACAACACTATATAGATACGAGATGCGCCACAGACAGTACACCATTCAAGACAGTCAACCAGTGTGTTCAATGTAGGAATCCATCCTGATGTGGGGTATGGACATCTGTTGCCTGGATGACCACTATCGCTATACAGGATTTCAGTGGTCATGCCCATACACAGAGGCACATAACCGACACAAGGTGTCACTGGGCATGCTCACCCACTAAGTAGCACACGTCCATTTGGAATGTACTGTGTGTCCATCTACACAACGGCGTACTGGGCATGCTCACACACTTAGTAGTAGCGAAGGGCTGTCTTGTATGCACACGGATTCTAAACACGGAAGGGCACAGTGTTTCGATAGTGAACATTGTTAGCACGAACGCTGCACTACATATATCTGACACCGGTCGTCAGTGCTAGATGTGTAGCGTTCATAATCACAGCAGACAAACCAGATCCAACAATGGGGAATACGGACATCTCTGCAGTGAGGAACACCTGGCATATGGCACAGTTGTGCACAATAGCACTACCACCATATACCTCAGATACAGACATGTGGTCCATAAGACCGTGACGGACCACTCCAGGTGTTAGTGTCCCCACCAGATCGCCATGTTCTTGGACCAGCAACACACTTCCATACATTACTACAACACCATGTTACTCATGACCAGTGGACTGTACATATGTCTACAGCAACTGTGCAGACTACACATGTACTGACAGGGTTCCATCATGTGTTATGCAATGCAATGATACCACTGTGCATAACCAGGTTGGCTCTACAAATAACAGGGGCCCTGGGTGTTATGCAGCTGTAACAGATGACTGTTGCTGTACACCAAAAAACACTCATGTTTGGATATGACATACATGTAATTGCCGTGGATATGCACATGGCCCACACACACAACACTTATGTACATAGCATAGCTTTTGCTGTCCTCTGTGCAGACAAGTGGCTACAGCAATCACATGCATGCACATGGAAGGTAGGTCCATGGCTGTTGAATGCTAACAGAACATAAGGTAGCAATGTTGACTGAGTTAACATTCCCTCTGTACTAGTTACCCATGACAACTATCATATCATACAACAGTCCATGTGTCATGTATGTCATCACACATGTCCACCAATTGCAATGCATACAAACATGGCTACATGACAGGAATGTAGGACCAACACACATGTACATGTAGTGGTGTGCATTCAGCTACCATGCATGTGCAGTAGCTGATGTATGCAGTTCATCTGTGTCTAACTACAACATGCAGTTGCAATGCAGCCCCATCATTGAACCCTGTATATGGTGAAATACTGACAGTACGATAGGATGTACATCAGGTATGGATGGATGTGTGTACATAAAGTGGTGGTCCACCTTTGCAGATGGATATTTGCTGAAGACAGCTCACAGATGTGTCACAAGCCATCCTACCATGACATGTGCAAACAGTACGCTATGTTACTGTCACTTGAAGGTGAAGACATACAACCTAGACAGCGGTCAGGGTGTTACTGACTGTAAATCACTTGACACCTGTAACACTTACGTCCTCCCATATGCATATAGCAGAACAATTGCCGAAGGTAGCGTCAGTACACATAATGCGGCCAATACTGCTGCATGTCTGTCAGACGTATCATCATATAGCAGGTGTATGATTCACAGTACTGTCATGTGTGTTTGCTTGTGTGACCATATATGCCACGTATGGTGGGGAATACATCCCAATTGTTACACACCCCTTTACACTGTTGTAGAGATCTATACATACTGCAGTGTAGAAAGCAAGACATAGGCAGGGGTGGTGTGTGTATCACACACATGTCAGCTATCTGTATGTGAATGACGTTTGTGGACTCTACAGTGTGTGTGTGTGTGTGTGTGTGTGTGTGTGTGTGTGTGTGTGTGTGTGTGTGTGTGTGTGTGTGTGTGTGTGTGTGTGTGTGTGTGTGTGTATGTATGTATGTAGGTATGGCTGTCTGGTGCATGGAGTGAGGGTGTATGCTACCATACAGATCAGACAGGATCCCTAACCCCTTATGGTGATGCAATCTACTACCCTGTTGATATCGTCGGTCTCAGCCTTACTGGCTACCTGTACATGTTCATTCTCTGTGTTGCGTCATGTGGGTGCACAGTACTGTTAAGGTGATTACCACATAGGCAGGGGTCCTCACCTCAACACTATCGAGTGTGCGTTATAGTGTCATTGACCCCGTGAGTGTGGGCATGTTACTGTGTGTTTCTATGTATGTCTGTGCATGTTCTCATCCTGTAATGTGACAGTGTATTACTGCTACACAGTGAGGCCCCATTCTATCAACTGGCCTCTACCCTTGACATCAGCCAGACCGCTGTGTAAACCCCCCACACCATGTCACTGTACCTGTGATGTGACCCGGTATGGATGTCATGTCTCTAGCCACTATAGCCTATTAAACAGCTCTCATGCTTCTGGATCTGTAGATGTGTGGACATCTGTGGAATGGTAGCCTTTCTAACAGTGAGGTTGAGGCTACGTATAGCATGCTGGTATTGTCATACATGCCTGTGAGTACTCCACATTTACACATGGGAAACTGCAAACACTGCTACTTATTGGCACATGCAATTAGACCTTAAGGAGGGAAGCAGGGCATCACTACCAACATGCTGTTACTGTTGTTACCAAGACACATACTGTGAACATACAACAATGCACTCTAACTGCAAACACTGTAACGTAATGGCACATGCAATTAGACCTTAAGGAGGGAAGCAGGGCATAATTACCAACATGCTTTTACTGTTGTTACCAAGACATATACTGTGAACATATAACAATGCATTCTAAACCTATACTACATGGTATGTCTGGTGCATGTCAACAGTACACAACAAATGTATTATACACTTATCTCACTATTCTGTTCACCCTGTGCATCAGACCATATGAGCATGCCCCTGCACAGATGGTGTGGATGACAGGGATGCAACACAGGCATCATCATATGCACAG